>NC_092808.1:7031429-7229827 GCF_040954645.1 Diabrotica undecimpunctata | reverse complement strand
CGGACGACCCCTTTTTATAGTAAAACCTACTTTATTAACTTTGCATAAACACTCTGCTACTGCTATTTTGAAATCTGCCAGAGCTAAATTATACTAAGTGACATAGAAATCCGAACACCGTTTAAATGATTTTATTTCAATAAAATTTGGTGTAATTTATTTATCTTACTGGCGGATTGTGGTTCTTGACATTCCTTACGATTGGTTACGATGCCTAGAGTACGGAGGCCTGTACGATTTCGTCAACTTAGTGAGTTTGATAGGGGCCGTATAATGGTACTTCGGGAAGCTGGACTTTCTTTTCGGGAAGTTGCAGTTAGAGTGCAAAGAAGTGTAGACACCATGGTTAGGTGTTGTCAGGCATGGCTTCAAGAAGGCCGTACGCAAAGAGCAAGGGGCACTGGACGCAGACTGGAACAGACCGTGAAGATCGCCGCCTAAGATTATTGGCCTTAAGAGACCGTTTCGCCACTACCAGCTGCGTTGCAAATGAATGGTTTTGCAGAACACGGAAGACCTATTGGCATGCGAAGTGTTTACCGACGAATGAGAACTTTTGGCCTGTTTTCATACCGACCACACTGGGTCCTCCCTTTAACTCCAGAACACAGCCGTAATCGCCTTCAGTGGTGCAGAGAACGGTCACTCTGGAATCAGGAATGGAACAGTATTGTCTTTAGTGATGAGTCTCGATTTTGTTTAGGCATGCACGATGGTCGAACGAGGGTTAGAAGGCGACGTGGTGAAAGGAGGAATTGACAGTTTTTTGTTGAAAGACATGTTCATCACACCGTTGGAGTTATGGTTTGGGATGCTATAGCTTATGGGTCCAGGTCACCTTTAATCTTCAACAGAGGTAACATGAACGTGCAGCGTTATATCCAAGAAGTTCTAGAACCCCACTTTTTACCCTATCTTGATACCCTGGCAAATCCAACTTTCCAACAAGATAATGCCCGACCTCATGTTGCAAGAGTCACAATAGACTTCTTTCAACATAATGATGTCACATTGTTAGCATGGCCACCAAGATCTCCCGACTTATCCGCAATTGAGCACGTGTGGGATATGATGGGTAGGAGATTGCTCAATTTGCAACGTCCTCCTCAGACTCTACAAGCACTTCGAGAGGAGTTGGTGGTTGCCTGAAATGAGATACCACAAAATGAGATACCACAAGAGGACATTGACCACCTAATCAGAAGCATGCCTGGCGCGTTGGAGAATGCGTAACACATCAGGGTGCATCCACACATTATTAAAGGTAAAAGGGCTGTAAAGCAATGCAATCATTTTGAAATTTTAATCATTTACTTATTATGCTTTAAGTACTTATACAAAATTTTATTCAAATAAAATCATTTAAACTGGGTGTTCGGATTTCTATGTCACTTAGTATATTATGCTCATTGTCACTTCTTCTCCAAAGAATCCACGCATTGACAGTCATCAAATCCATAATATGGAAAAATATTCGCATGTATCATTTTTTGGATCCGAGTTTGATTCTATAATATCCCAACATTTAATCCAGGAGATCTACTCCCCCTATATACTTGTTGTAGATCGTTGCAGCTTTTGGACATGGAACCATTATATGTGTATTATCCTTTTTCGAAAACCATTTAACTTCAACTGTTGGCTTACTCCCAGCATATGTTGATAAAATGTTTACTAATTTGTTGTCATACCATGTAACAACAGATATTTTTGTACCATCAATTGTGGCGACTTTTTCTACAATAGCTCCTCGGCCGTTCTTTTTTAATTCAGGCTCTTTTGGCATACTACTATTTGGCACTGTGTTTATTCTAACTGTTCCTAGGGGTAACATACCCTGTTTCCTTAGATAAATTTGCAATGGGACGCTGTTGAACCAATTATCAAAGAATATTTTGTGATTTATAAGTCTTGGTACTATTTGTGTTAGCCGAAGAACCACATTTGAACTTACTCCTAAATCAGGAAAACCATTGGATACAACATTAGTTTGGCTTCCTACAAAAATTTCATAATCGTAGGAAAATCCGCCGACACCATTAAAAACAAACGCCTTATATCCCCATTTTTGGAGTTTTTGCGGATTATATTGTTTTATAGATGAACGAGCCTTTGTCGGAATTATTTGATCATCTATGGCTAAAAATTCCTCTTTCGGAACTTTGAGTAACTGATTCCTCAGTTTATTTAGTAGCGTTGGATTTTAAAAAGTTTATCATGACCAGGATTACCTACAGCAATAGCATCGTTATTGTATGAAAAATGTAAAAAACGTTTTATTTCTTCCCATCTATTGCATGACATAACATCTGAGATCAATCGATGATTCAGACTGGAGTTTCAATAACTTCCAGCGTTTGGCAATTGCACTATTATAAATATATAAACATATAATATATAGACATATAAATAAAGGTTCCCAAGAACTGTTCAAGCTCATTTTCAGAAAGTTTCAAAGGTTTTGAGGTCTTTTTTTCACTGAATATAATATAGTTGGATAAACTATATATTTGGTCGTCTCATTTGTTAAAAAAATCTAAAGGGGAATCCGCTTGTTGCAACTCAGGTGGCAGGTCAGTAGAACCGAGAAATCTTATATTATCATCTGATGTTACCAAATTTCCTTCTTTCCAAGTTGGATGATTTTTATTTCTATTCTTTATTAGATTACGTCGTAATTAGTCCAAAGAAATATCATCTTCGCTAGGTGAACTGCTTTCTAAATCCGTTTCTGGGATAATATCTGATTCATTATTATCTATTATATCATCTTCATAATCTGACTCTGGGGCTAATATAATAGGGGAAAATATCATCATCTGATAGCCCATTGTCTTCACTACCATCTGGTATATCCACTACCACAAGAGTTTCACGAATCTGCCATATATGAAAGAGAGTTTTACACGACAGTGCATATTGTGGCATATATGGTACAAGCATATTTTTTACCAAAATATAAAGAAATACGTGAAAATACTTACAGAAATTCTTTCTTGAAGGTCTATCCTTGATGTCGCTATTTTTTTTTGTACAAAAATATTAGTAGAAACTTCAATAATTGAATATCAAATTGCACAATTCTTATGAACACCTGTCAGACCGCGGCTATTTGCAAATTTTCATAAAAGTTCACTTTGCTGCATTGAAATGGCGCTTTATTACCGGTTATACGAAATATGTGCTCTATATGGACATGTCATTCATAAATACTTTAAAATAAGATTCTATCTCTAACAGTTAGGTATAAAACTAAGTATTTGTACCATATGTGACCCACTATGCGGTAAGGGACTAACGATAGCACCATATCTCGAAACTCACACACACGCACAGCGAGTTTCTACAGTCCAAACCGTTTCTAGCTCCTTTCGCAAAAAACATTTTTTGGCTATAAAACGTTTCTTATACGTTTTGTAGAAAAATAGTTCAAATAAAAGTTGTAGATTTTGAAAAGTTCTTTAATTTGCGAGTATCTACATTAAAATACATATACAATTCACCGAGATAATTGCAAAAAACCCTTACTTTTACAGTAATTGCATTGATGGTACACGTAAAATACCGCGACGTTAAAATAGATAAGCGAGCTCCGTTGTTTTTAGAATAGAACTAAAAATTGAAGTGCTCTGAAAAAATTTGCAATATCTCTCCTTCTATGGCAAGCAAAATATTCATCTTTTTAACTGGGGTAGCTCGAGAAAATAATAACAATTTTTTACTTTCACCTTCTGGAAAAATCGGAAAAATAAATTAATTGTTTCCAAAAAAAACTTATTGAAAATTTATATTACAAATGTGTATAATTTTTACTGTCCTATATTTTTATCTGTTTTAACTTTGATTGATCTTTGTAGGTGTGCCAATCGTACCTGGAACCGATGGACCAGTCACCACCGCAGAAGAGGCGAAAGAATTTTGTAACAAACACGGTCTACCCGTAATTTTTAAGGCTGCATACGGAGGAGGAGGTAGAGGAATGAGGGTTGTGAAAAATATGTCAGAAGTCGAAGAAAGCTTTAAAAGAGCTTCGTCAGAAGCTAAGAGTGCGTTTGGAAATGGAGCTATGTTTATCGAAAAGTTCATCGAAAGGCCCAGACATATTGAGGTTCAACTTTTAGGTAAGCTTTTATCTATAATCGACAGATTATCCACAAGGAAAATGAAATTCCTTTAATTGGCTGTATAGCATAAATCACAAAAGTTTTATTTAAAGAATCCTTTATAAACGGTATATAATTGTCATCGTTGCCATCTAGAGCCCATACAGAGACATTGTCTCAGGGCCAGCAATCAAAAGATAAAGGGTCTTTTTAATTATATACCTTTTATAAAGGATTTTTTAAATAAAACTTTTCGACAGAATATATTTTACCCGGCAACTTCCTCCATATTTATTAATATCGATTGTTCTCTCATTCAATGTTGTACATTGTAGGTGACAAAGCTGGAAACGTGGTACATCTGTTCGAACGTGACTGCTCGGTACAAAGAAGGCATCAAAAAGTCGTTGAAATGGCGCCCGCTCCTCATCTGAGCGCGGGAGTGCGAGACAAAATGACTGAATTAGCCGTAAAATTGGCCCGACACGTCGGGTACGAAAACGCCGGTACCGTTGAGTTCTTATGCGATGAAAAGGGTAATTTCTATTTCATTGAAGTCAATGCTCGATTGCAAGTGGAGCATACTGTTACTGAGGAAATTACTGGAATTGATTTGGTACAGTCGCAGATTAGGATTGCTGAAGGAATGACCTTGCCTGAGTTGGGTATCAAGCAAGAAAATATTAAACCTGATGTAAGTATAAGTATTGGACATTTATTGACCATTAACATAAATATTTCAATTGTGTCAGTGCTACATTATCAGCACACAGTCAATTCGAAGGAACATCTTTTTGAAACTTCCATTTTATCAGTGCAACATATTTCATTATCATAAAAACTTCAATTTTAGTTAAATGTCTTTTCAAAACTTTATTACCTCATAAATCAGACCTGTTTATATGCTATATTCCAAGAAATATTATTGGAAAATGGTTTTCCAACTATCGGTGGTAAAACATGTTATTGCTTTCGAATTTAAAAAATTAGAAAGCCATAAAAAGGTTATATAGTTGTGTTACGCCCTAAAGCATCAATAACCGTTTGCATACGGTTTGGAAGGGAAAGAAATAAATTTTCAATAAAAACTTTGAGAAATACGTTTGTATTTTTTACGAAGCATGTTTTGAAGTTCTGCAAGACTTTCTGGCTGGCTTGGTTGACTTCTAACCCTATGATAAAGTTTATCCCAAAGATGTTCGATGATATTCAGATCGGGGCTGCAGGATGGCCATTCTAGAATATTAATTCCTACTTTCCCCAAGTAATTTGCCACGATTCGTGCAGTATGCGGATGTACATTATCATGCATAAAGACAAAATTGTCCCCAATAAATCGACCAGGTGGAACTACTGCTTCTGCAAAACATCCTCTATATACCGGTCAGCATTCAGGGACCATTGATGAAAATAAGTTCAGTTCGAGCTAAAAATGAGATTCCAGCTCAAATCATGACACCACCACCGCCAAACTTTCTTCTCTGGGCATATCTTTCACTTATTTGTCTCCAAACCCTTTCTCGGCCATCGCCAGTGACCACTTTTTTTTGCCGTTCAGTACCAGGTCTCGAACAGACCTCGAACAGGTCTCAAGCTGCGCCTCCACCACAAAAGAGCCAAAAATGAGCAGAAGGGACCTTATAATTTCTTAAGGAGATTTACATGGGAAAATGACCTGTTTTGTGCTCGTAGCCGTGCCGCCCTTTTACTAATATGCCAATATGAGAATTATTTCAAATAACATTTGAATATGCTAAAATATTTATTGCAAATGATAAAGCTTTATACATAGGGGGTGTCAGCATTTCACAATTTTTCAGCTAAAACTAATATCTCTTGTTCAGTGGCCACAATATGGCCCTAATATATTTTAAATTGAACATTGTACGTCAGAAAATAAGACAGAATATTTATTTAGGGTTTTGCCATTCAATGTCGTGTCACGACGGAAGATCCAGCCAAAAACTTTCAACCCGACACCGGCAGAATCGAGGTATTCCGTTCCGGAGAAGGTATGGGCATCCGTCTCGACGGTGCGTCTGCCTTTGCGGGAGCTATCATTTCACCATACTACGACTCGTTGTTGGTGAAAGTCATAGCTCACTCGAAAGACTTAGCCAGTTCCTGTGCCAAAATGAACAGAGCTCTTAGAGAATTCCGTGTCAGAGGCGTCAAAACGAACATTCCATTTTTGTTGAACGTACTCGAAAACCAGAAGTTCCTAAACGGTTCTGTCGATACCTATTTCATCGACGAAAATCCTCAATTGTTCAAATTCGCCCCTACAAAGAATCGTGCCCAAAAACTACTCAACTACCTCGGGGAAGTCTTAGTAAATGGTCCTCAGACGCCTTTGGGAACGACCTTGAAACCTGCCGAAATTAAACCACACGTGCCTGTTGTATCGCAAGGTAAGTTACTGGAAATAGACTTAACTGTTTAGATTTTTGTAAATAATTTGCTTAAAGCTAATGCGGAGCTACTTGTGGAGCGAAGAAACATTTTAAACTCTTCAATATAGGTAAGAACAGAATCCTAGAACATTTACATACAGTAAAGCTTCAAAATAAAATAAATAGTGTGTCAAATTAATGATGTGCGACGTGGGAAATGACAGTAAGGTAGAATATAGACTATGCTATATAGGATGTAGCTGAATTATTTACAACTTTATGAACAATTTCGGTGCATGAAAAAAAGAACAGTGATAGAAAGCCTAAACAGGTTTTAATTCTAAGAGGAAAACAGCTATTCTTCAAAACAAAATAGATCTGAGACAAAAATATTGTAATTTTAACAGAAAAGGGACTAAATTACAACTACTTGTTTTAATCTTACTCCGGCTTTAGTTCTTTAAAACTTTCTCAAATGCGTTCCAAGAAGGTGTCAACTTGAAGTGGAAAATACTTCTAAACTGTAGTGATGCTGGTGTTCTACAAAGAATTGCTTTTACAAGCTTCTTTTTGTTTACAAAAAAGAAGCTATTTTGTTATGTACCAATGAGTAAAATCATTATGTGGTTTAGAAAGATTTGTCATATAAGAAACATAGATTGGAAAATCAACGTAAATAGGGAGGAAACTATAGCAACTTGTCTAGAAAAGCGTTCAGTCAATAGTATAGGATTCATATCGAAGAAATAATCATAAGAAATAGCAACAAAACCACAGCGTTGAAGAAAATAAGTGACGAAAAAAAGAATGGAATCAATTATACACATTAATCCACAATTAATATATACTCAGATGCAAAAAAACGCAACGAAGAAAATTTTGGTCAAATTCAAAGTATTTCAATTTTTTTATTTTTAATTCTATTTTGATGGTTTTTTTTAGCACACTGTGTATAAATTTATAAATTTTAACAAAAAGAGAAATCAAACGATTTCTACTTAGCGAAACCGAATTCAAATCTTAACCACTGTGTTTCCTAAAATTTGCGAAACAAACAGCTGGATGAATTACTCGGCAAGGGAATCTAAAATTGCATTCCACAAGCCGTTCATCCTAGTCAAAATTCGTAGTGAATTCAGTTTCTCGTACTTCCAACGAAGTAAATAACAAAACAGAATGACGGTATTAGATTTTTGTTTTGATAAAGTGCAGCAACAACCGTTGATACGTATTTCGACCTCCTTAAGTCTCTTCAGAACGGTATAGCCACTGCTCTGAACCAAAACAAAAATCTTTCCCGTCCTAGATAATAGTTATTAAAATAACTATATACAGACGTAACTACGCCATCTAAAAACAAAAAGAGAAATCAAACGATTTCTACTTAGCGAAACCGAATTCAAATCTTAACCACTGTGTTTCCTAAAATTTGCGAAACAAACAGCTGGATGAATTACTCGGCAAGGGAATCTAAAATTGCATTCCACAAGCCGTTCATCCTAGTCAAAATTCGTAGTGAATTCAGTTTCTCGTACTTCCAACGAAGTAAATAACAAAACAGAATGACGGTATTAGATTTTTGTTTTGATAAAGTGCAGCAACAACCGTTGATACGTATTTCGACCTCCTTAAGTCTCTTCAGAACGGTATAGCCACTGCTCTGAACCAAAACAAAAATCTTTCCCGTCCTAGATAATAGTTATTAAAATAACTATATACAGACGTAACTACGCCATCTAAAAACAAAAAGAGAAATCAAACGATTTCTACTTAGCGAAACCGAATTCAAATCTTAACCACTGTGTTTCCTAAAATTTGCGAAACAAACAGCTGGATGAATTACTCGGCAAGGGAATCTAAAATTGCATTCCACAAGCCGTTCATCCTAGTCAAAATTCGTAGTGAATTCAGTTTCTCGTACTTCCAACGAAGTAAATAACAAAACAGAATGACGGTATTAGATTTTTGTTTTGATAAAGGTTTCGCTAAGTAGAAATCGTTTGATTTCTCTTTTTGTTTTTAGATGGCGTAGTTACGTCTGTATATAGTTATTTTAATAACTATTATCTAGGACGGGAAAGATTTTTGTTTTGGTTCAGAGCAGTGGCTATACCGTTCTGAAGAGACTTAAGGAGGTCGAAATACGTATCAACGGTTGTTGCTGCACTTTATCAAAACAAAAATCTAATACCGTCATTCTGTCATTCTGTGTTATAAATTTTAATTTGGTATAGTCAATTTTTTGATAAAATTTTATATTTGACTTATTGTAAGGGGTTAATTAAAACGTGGTTTTATTATCCTAACTTTGAAACATCCTGTGGAATAATTCCGTTTGCGAATTTTCGTAAAACCTTATTTTTCGGTTGCAAACATGTCTCCTAAGCATTGTGTTTTTTGTTTTATGTCAAAATATGCCTTTCTTCATTTTTTAGAGCCCAATGAATTTGCCATCCACAATTTAGGACTTAATTATGATTATTTTGGAGTTATTTTGTAATACGACGAGGTGGCTTTGGTGGTTGTTATCATTCTGTCATATTGACACTTACATTTTGTTTACCTATGATTGATCATGGTTCTTAGTGTCGAAAATTATGCGAAAGCCGTTGCTCTGGTCGAAGATGGGCGAAATTATGAATATGTGCTTTTTTATTTTTATTATAAATAGAAGCGTTCGAAATGTGGTGTTACAGAAGAATATTAAAAATTCAGTGTGTTCAAAGGATTACCAATGCTGAGGTACTACGACGTCTAAATAAGGAGTTAGAAATTATGAACAGCATAAAAAGAAGAAAACTAGAATATTTGGGTCACATAACCAGAGGAGAAAAATATGAGCTGCTAAGAATTATTATGCAAGGAAGGATCCAAGGAAGAAGAAGCATAGGAAGAAGACGCATCTCCTGGCTGAAGAACCTTAGAGAATGGTTTAACTGTAGTTCACTACAACTTTTCAGAGCAGCAGCCATCAAAGTGACCATAGCCGCTATGATATCCAACCTCCGATAGGAGATGGAACTTTAAGAAGAAGCTTTTTTATTTTGCTTTTAATCATTATTTAAATACAGTGCTTCTGGGATGTCGATATGACATTCCTTCGATATCAGTCACCAAAGCCCCCATCGTCGTATTACAAATTAATACAAAAGATAATAGTAATAATAGGAAAAGTCGTAAATTGTGGGTGGCAAAGTTATTTCGCTCCTAAAAATGAATCAATTCATATTTTCACATGAAACAAAAAACATAATACTTAGAAGACATGGTTGCAACCAAAAAACAACGTTTTACGAAAATCCGCTAACGGAATTATTCACCAGAATGTTTCAAAGTTAGGATAAAACCCACCTTTCGATTAACCCCGTATATTAAGTCGAATACAAAATTTTCTTGAAAAAGCTCACTATACTAAATAAAAATTTATAAATTTTTACACAGTGTGCTAAAAAAATCATCAAAATAGGGCTAAAAATTAAAAAACTGAAATACTTTGAATTTGACCAAAATTGTCGGCGTAGCGTATTTTTTGCATCTGAGTGTACCAAAATAAATATGTTCATGATGAAAACACCTATCTTTGGGCATCTTCGTCAAGCAAAAAGAAAGTTTATGTGGATTCTGTGGTTGTAGACGCACCATGATTTTTTTTTTGTAGATATTTTCTAGTTCTTGCATTATATTTTGTTTTGCTCCGCAATTTTTTCTGTTGTATTTTATGTATATTAAAACTAGTTTCCCTCATGTTAGACAAACTGTTTTATGTTTTTAATTAAAACTAATTTTTAGAAATATGATATCTAAAAGAAACGTAGAAATCTTGCTAAATTTTTATAAAATACAGCTCCAAAGAAATGAGATTTAATAGAAAAAAACCTGTAAATTTGATATTGTTACAAAAAAAATTAACAAATTGAATTAATAATAATAGATACAGCAACAAAACCGTCTTTAGCCTTTAGTTGTGTAATCACCAATTTTGCGCAATCAGAATTTTATTCATTAATTCTCTTATTTTAGATTAACGTACATACATAGTTAGGTTATGTGAGGTTAGGTTAACCGATACCCGTATTTCAGTTAAGAACCTACCATTATTCTTATTCTAGGTAAACTTACACGATCAAGTTATATGAGGTTAGGTTCACTCATACTTTTATTTCAGTTACGGTTACAGTACGGTTACAGCAAAAAATAAAGAAAAAATGGTTAAATCAATCTATACTTAGTATATAGGTAACCACTTCAGTCTTAACGCTGACCGTTGATCGTTAAACGCTAAGGGAAACCAAAGCATTTAAGCTTATGTGTTGCCAATAGAAAATGCTAAGGAATAATGAAAACGAGTGTTCAGGAGCTCCGGAAACATTGTAAAAACGTCAAAAAGCATTCAAAAGTACTAAAAAATCTTGAAAAAGCGACCAGTCTCGAAAAAGAGTTTATGTCTCGCAGAGAATGAAGAGAAGAGTCTCGCAGAAGCGTCGACAATGGTTTGCAAATCGTAATTATTTTATAACGCTTCCAAAATTCCATCAATTGCCTGTAAAACTTATAAAAGGGCCTTAACGCATCATTTTATTTACAATTTTTTTATTCACAAGCATTTATGTAGCTAAAGCCTCAATGCGACACCAATGTAATAAAGGTACTCTTACCAGAAAAGATCAGGAATAACTTTTGGGGGATACGATAGAAGAAGGATTAAACTAGTCGTTAAGAAGAATGTTTAGAATTTCGCCTTTAAAAAAATACCAAATGCTATCAAATGGGGAAAACGCATGCGCAAGAGGTAAAATCACTTAAAGGAATTGCAACATGGAATCAAAAAAAATAATTATATACCCAAAACTAATATTTGTACATTATCAATATAAAGATACTGGGCATTAAAAATTAGGATATTTTCACAAAAAGTTTTCCACAAAAGTGTAAAAGTTCTGTAAATGTACGAAATATTGGAATACAACTCTACTTTATACGGGTCCACAGGTACAAGTAAAGAAGGCTGAGGTATACTAAATTATTTTTATTTTAATTCGCTTTAATTTTAATTGAAAATCTCAAAATTGGCACATTCATCATCTTAATCTTATACATCTCATCACCTCATAAATAAAGTAGGTGTTTCAATACGGCTTTGGATCTATTATCTTTTCTTCTACAATGAAGTATTTGGTGATGGTAGAAAATTATTTATAGTAAAATGATTTCTGTACGTTTCTTCTTAGTAAAACTAAAAATATGTACTAAACAGGAAAATTATTTTGTGGGTTTAATGTTACTAAAATGTTTATAGGTATAGATGTAGATTTTATAAACTGTTAATTTAGTCGTTGTAGTTTTTTTAATTAACTAACTCTCAGAATAATGTAATTTAAATTTAGGATAAATTTGTGTATTGTGTATTAACATACAAAAAGAACTCCGTCAAATGAAGTCAAAAATATCTGTACTGTTATTAGTCCGGTATTCTGAGTCAATTTTCACCCTTTATAACTAAAAATCTAATTGTTCGTGAGTAGTTTCATTTTGAAAAGACGCCCAACTTTTGCAACTACAAAAATTTGCGTTTGTGGTCCCTCAGGGGTAGCAGGGATGAAATATGTTGATTTGACGACTCTCAGAAATTCTCAAGATAATTATCTAAATTGACCGAAAAATATTTGTCCTACAAAATGCAAGGTTTTATAGAAGAGTCCCCTAAAGAGTCTGACTTTAGAGAAAAAGCGACGAATGTCTACCAAAAAAGGCCAAGACCAATCGATTGCCTGGAAAGGTGATGATGAAAGGTATTATTCGTAATATAAGGTAATAACTGACGTAGACTATGCAAATTTATTTATCGTTTCAATTCGAATCCAAGGGAATAGGTCCTGGTTTGTCTCGCGAAAAATGCTTTTCCGTTTAGACAACGCAGCCGCTTACAAAGAAACTATTGTACAGGCAAAATTACACTAATTGGGATATACATTGGTGGACCAAGACAGACTCACTACAGAGATTATCGAACCCTGTCCTACACAAGCTCGTGATTTTCTTCCATTCCGCTACAACGGAGGAAATCAAGCCACAACCCCAGTCCTATCCACCCCTTAAACCAGATCCTCTACCCTTTATCCGACTCCACACAGAAGGAAGCCAAGATAGAACATGTTGCAATAAAATTCGAAAATGGCTCTACATCACATACAAAAAGGCCTTGAATCAAAAACGAAATATTTATGTATGATTTCATTCAAACGGCTGAAAACAGAGATGAATGGTGTCAGAGAATACTTCCCACCTATAAATATATAATTACATCATATGCCCATGGACGTATAGTATGCCACGATGCTCGTACGTGTACGAATGACCACGAAGAACGTTAAAATGACTTGAAGGACGCCGTTTTGCAACGAAAAATGAGGTTATTGTCGAAACTGCACACGCCATTTTAGGAACTCTGGCAAAACGACTTCGTGGGGGGGGGGGAGTTGTAAACGTACATAAAAAAGAGAGTATATTGAAAAATAACAGACTAAGAGAAAACAGAAATGAGAAAATTAATAAAAATGTTACTTCAGCTAAATTTATGTCAAACCTTCTTCGTAAAATTGATCACACTTAGCACTTACTTAATGTCAAAGTAAATAAGTTACTGTTTAGTACATATTTTTATCTGTTTGTTAATAATTTTAACTTAGCACGTGTTTATTTACTTTTTTATTTTTTTTTCTAATAATTGGCACGCTTTCGTTTCTTGTTATTTTAACAGAGTACCTGGTGACGAATCCCGACCACGTTCCAAGTTAGTATACACTTTTTATTTATGTTTGTTATGTTAATAAAAAAAGTTTTCGATTTCCATAATATCTGCCTTTAAGAAAGACAAAATAATATTTTAGCAGTTATATTTTAGCAATTAAGTTATATTAGGATATTAAAAATCTTTCTATAGCACTGGCGAAAATGTGTGATCGCCCAAAAAACCATATATCTTAATCGACTCTGGTATTTCCTTACCGCATACCATTACCAATCCAGATGCAACCCAAAAATTATCATAAAAGTCATATTGTTTTTAGTCAAATTTTTAGTCACATTATCATAAAAGTCAAATTAAATAATAAATCTATACAATGAAATCATCGAAATCTTTTAATTCACCAACAGGTGTATTTTCTAAGTAAGAAATAATTTGCGACGAAGATATAACACATTAATCAGTACTTCGCTAGCTTTTTACAGTCCTCCAGGGTACAATAACGACCTACACGACAAAGAGAACCCATGGATTTTATCTCCAGAATTTCTGTTCTGATTTATCATCCTAGCCGGCATTTTCCAGTTTTTAAGCACCTTTTATTTTTCCTCGTTGGCTGCTTAGTGCAAACCTTTTGTATGTCATGCACTCAGCCGTTACCAGACTTATTATACCTTCTAGGTTGTGAGAGTAGGATTATCTCAACTCATTCGTTGAGTGGAATGTTGAGAATTCGTTGAATTTCCAACATCCGCAGCTGTTTTCCTCTCCAAAACCACTTAGAAGTCTTTAACCACCTTTTTTAGATGTGTCTTATCCAAAAACTTGGCAGTTATTGATCGACAAGATCGTAAGTCACTTTTTTATTATGCACTCCAACGACCATATCGGATTCCAGGTTTCCAGGAAGGTCATTCTGGCATCAAACTTTGCTTCCCGAAGCCTCCTCAGTTCTTTTTTATTTGATTTTAATCAATTCTCTTTACATGTTTTTTCGAGTTTGTTTTTTATTCTTTTATTTTCTCATTAATCGAGTAGGTATAAGTTGTTGTCTTCTTCCGATGGTACTACAGCCCCAGTTGAGCTGAGGCTTGGATTTTTCATCATTGTATCTCTTTATATCTTGTTCTTCAAGGTTGTGTGAATTATTTCGCATATATACTGATCCATCCATCCAATGATACTACAGCTCAAGTCGGGCTTTGGTGTTCTTCAGTAAACTTTTCCAAAGATCTCAATCTACTGTTTTTCCTTTTCATGAGTGTGTTTTTATGAGGTCTTTGGCATCCTCATCTATGTTTTGTTGTTCCAACAGCTCTTTTCCTTGCATTATTACGCTTAGTAATTTATACTGATATATACAACCTATATACTGATACCTGTCCATTTTGTATTCACACATTCTCATTCCGGTACATCAATCTTCTGAGATTTGTTCCTCAGTCCAAAATTCTTACAAATAAAGTAAAAAAACCACTAAGATTGATCCTACTCTTCTTCAGTTATTTGAACTTTTCAAAAACAGGTTTTGAAATATGGCAACCGTGTATAAGATATTTTTAAACGAATTTACATTATTTTTAAACAATAATTACTGCAGATATGTGAGAATCGAAAAGCTTTTTTAATTATTAGTGTAAAAAAACAACTATTGCTGCTTTTTGGCTTACGCTTTCTATAAAAAACTGCTTCTTTTGTATGACAACGTTGTCATACGTCAAAATTTTAAAAATTACAGCAATTACAAATGTTTCGTAGAAAATATAAATGTATTATCCTTTCAGTTCCTTAATTGTTTATTCTTAACAGGTGGTGGATCATATATGTCATAAGTAGTGGTTAGATTTACAGCGTAAAAGTTTATGTTATTATTTAAATTATATTAAATTGAGTGGAAACCAAACAAGGTTTTAATATTTTTCAGATAATCGCGGCTGTTTAGACAAAATAGATTTTTAAAGAGCATCATTGGTTTGCAACGAGCTCCATGGAGCAGCAAATGAACATGTTCTTACATAGATTGAGGCTCCATTGAGTTTCAACTCTCTCTATTGAGATGCAACACATATTAACCTTAAGGGTATTGATCACCAATTTCACTATTTTGTCTCATATATTTCTCCTTGTTTTTATCGCAGGCGGTTTTATATATCTTTGGTTCTTAGTCGTGACACCTTTGTCCAGACCCTGTACTGTAGCTAAACGACATAAAGAAGTCATATGCTCTTTCTGTTCTTATAGGGTCTTTAAACATTTCTCCTGACTACCGAGATCAGAACTACAAAGATCTATCTATGTACGGAAATCCTACAGTTCCTTACAACATCCTGCAGGGGTCAATGCCATGAATAACACCAAATCATATGGTCCCATCTCTTGTCGTACTGCTCATCAATAAATCGATCGGATACACTAACGTATTCTAATGTAAGCTCCCTAATCATTTGGATATTATTGCTCTTGTGATCTTTCTCTACGACGCCTGAGAGGGCCAATGGATATGAGAAGAAGAAGTGATTGCTTGCAAAACGAACACTTAAGTTGTTATTAAGACTCTTAGTGCAGCCTGCTGAATTATATATCACACTCCTTGTTCAGGCGGCCGCCTAAGAGTCCAGATTTCTCTATCGTCCTATATTTTGATTGCCTTCAGTTCTATATGAAGACCATTTTATTCCAATATTGCTGAATCGGGTATACAATACCTTTTTTAATCACTAGTTCTTAGCAATCACTGCTATCAGTTCACTAGTTCAAGCAGTTTTGTAACTTCCACCACAACAATATTTTGATGGGAATATGCATCCTCTGGGGTACAATGATGTTACATATCCGGATTGGGGAGCACAGTAGTCGCAGGACGAATCTCACCATATGATGATTCAGTTATGGTGCAGCTTTCTGGTGATTTGCCGATTGAGCATGATGGTGCGGATGTGCGTTTGTGTCATGTACAATCAATAAATCTACAATGACATAGCTGACTAAGTTCTATGGTTATCTGCGGATAGAATCCATAGGACGTTCCTTATTAGCACTTGGAGGATGAAAACTTTTCCACCTAATCTATTCTCCATGCAGTAATGGAGAACATAGGCTCACAGTGTCAAACCTAATGTTTCGCATCAGTTCTGTCTCGAGCAATGCTTGAAGATTTTTGTAATATAATGATCTTGTTAATGTCAATACCCTTCTATCTTATATTCCTGAGCTTTCTTATTTGTAGCCTGTAGAAGCACTTCCGAGATACCTTAAGTGTCTCGGGGTTTTTTTATAAGAGTACGGAAAGTGCCTTTTAACGTTCCCCTTAGTTTGTTAACGTTCTTTGGAAATATTTTTATTAGTTTTTGGTCATCTTATAGCCCCTCTTAGACCGTTTTTGTTTGTATGTAATTTAATTGATTACTAATTGCTCGAGTATGGAGAAATAATTCATAGATTTTAATGTAGATCGAAAGCTTAATATGAAAAATTAAGCGACCTGTTGCAATTCCAGTGGACCTTTCGAGACAGTTCTTTTTTGACAGGCAACTTTCTTTTAGACAGGAACATTTGGACACGATATAATATGTCTATATCTTAAGTATTGCTAGTCTCTTCGTTTCCTGACAGTAGTCTATTTGACTTAAGTCCCATCACCTCGACAAAGTGGAACAACACAAGGGAACCGTTAATAAGTTTTTCAAATGGTCCATTGAGTTGTTATGCAGCAAATATGCCTGGTTAACAACTTTCACATGTCTCTTTTGGGTAGAATAATCATCCGAAAATTATAAATATCCCAAATAAAGGAACAAAAATATATTAACATGAACTTATGTGTATATGATCCCATAGGAAATGTGATTTGTGTAGAATGAAAACGTGGAGCAAACTTCACAATAAAATAACACTATCGATGCACAAGTTTATTTAAATTGTTCTGCTTTATTCACAGTGGTGTTTCTGTTTATTTAGGTATTGAACCACCAAAAGGATTCCGCCAAATTTACAAAGAACAGGGACCAGAAGCCTTCGCCAAAGCCGTTCGAAACCACAAAGGAGTTCTATTGATGGACACCACCTTCCGAGACGCCCATCAGTCTCTTCTAGCAACCCGTGTTAGAACCCACGATCTCCTAAAGATCTCACCGTTTGTCGCTCACAACTTCAACCAGTTGTACTCGCTGGAGAACTGGGGAGGAGCTACATTCGACGTCGCTTTAAGATTTCTACACGAGTGTCCGTGGGAGCGTCTTGAAGATATGAGAAAAATGATTCCTAATATTCCTTTCCAAATGTTGTTGAGAGGCGCCAATGCTGTAGGGTATACCAATTACCCGGATAATGTTGTTTATAAATTCTGTGATTTAGCTGTAAGTACCTTAGTTAACATTCGTTAGTCTTTTTTATCAATGAACTTTGATAAAATGAAAGGCAGATATCGAGCACACTTTCGCTATCTAAAGCATCCTCAGGGGCATTTCATTAGCGAAAGTACTTGGGCAAGATTAAATTAAGAAAAGTGTGCTCGATATCTGCCTTTCATTTTATCAAAGTTCATTTATTCGAGCATTCAACCTTATATAAATTTTTTATCAATGTTAAAATATATTAATGACTATAAGTCAAGAAATAACAGAAAAATACTTAAAACCTGAAAGAACAAATAAAAAGGAATGGATGACGGAGGAGATTCTATGTATGATGGAAGACAGAAGAAACGCTAAAGATAATAAGAATTACTACAACAACATAAATAACGAAATAAAAAGGGCTATTAAAATAGCAAAAGAAAATTGGTTTAGCTCGAAGTGTACAGAGATAGAGTCATTACAACAAAAACATGATTCATTTAACCTCCATAAAAAGATTAAAGAAGCGGCAGGCTTATATAAACACAAGAACACTGGATTCCTGACAGATAATCAGGGAAACATAGTACTGGAAATAGAGCATAAAAGAGATATTTGGATCAAATACGTGGAAAAAACTTTTGAAGATATACGAAGTAACACTGGTATTACAACAAACACCAATTGCGAATCTGGACCACCATTTACAGTCGAAGAAGTAAAATATGCCATCAAAAGCACCAAAGATGGTAAAGCAGTAGGCCCTGATAATTTTCACTCAGAATTCTTAAAACTTATGGACTATGATGGCATAAAATGGTTGACAAATATATTTAACAGTATATATGATACGGGCGTGGTTCCCCAAGAGTGGTTAGTGTCAACTTTTATAAATCTTCCAAAAAAACCCAATGCGAGAAAGTGCGAAGACTATAGAATTATAAGCCTTATGAGCCATTTACTTAAAACATTTCTAAAGGTCATCCACAAAAGAATATATACAAAATGTGAGGAACAACTAACAAGAACACAATTCGGATTTCGTGATGCTCTGGGAACACGGGAGGCCCTTTTTGCTGTACAGGTGCTATTTCAGAGATGCAGGGATGTGAATTGTGATATATACGTATGCTTTATAGATTACCAGAAGGCATTTGACAGAGTAAAACATGACAAATTAATGACTCTAATGCAAGAAATTGGAATTGACAACAAAGATCTTAGAATTATCAGAAACATTTACTACAATCAAACGGCCAAAATCAAAATAGAAGACCAGTTAACTGATAAAATTGCAATAGAACGTGAAGTACGACAGGGCTGTATTTTGTCTCCATTGTTGTTCAATATTTATTCTGAATGGGTATTTAAGGAAGCTTTAGACGGTTGTGCGAAAGGAATACTAATAAACGGTGAATGGTTGAATAACATTAGATATGCAGATGACACTATAGTTTTTGCCGATAATCTGAATGACTTACAGATATTAACAAATCGCATAACAGAAGTCAGCAACAGATACGGACTAGCTCTTAACATAAAGAAAACCAAATTTATGACAATTAGTAAAAAACCAATACTAAACGCTCAACTTACAATCAACCAACAGAATATCGAAAGAGTCGAGCAATATACATATCTAGGCACCAATTTAAATAGCCAATGGGACCACTCAACAGAAATTAAACAGCGAATAATAAAAGCAAAAGCAGCATTCGTTAGAATGAGAACTATTTTCAACAGTCGAGACATATCATTAAAAACAAAATGCCGTCTATTGAACTGCTACATATTCACAGTTCTGCTCTACGGAATGGAAGCATGGACACTGACTGTTGCATCTATGAATCGGCTCGAAGCTTTCGAAATGTGGTGTTATAGGCGCATCTTACGTATATCCTGGGTTGACAGAGTTACTAATGTGGAGGTCCTGCGTAGAATGGGGAAAGAATGTGAAATTCTCATGACCGTCAAAACTAAAAAGTTGGAATATCTAGGTCATGTAATGAGAAACCAAGAACGTTACGGCCTTCTCCAGCTGATTCTCCAAGGGAAAGTAAATGGTAAGAGAGGACCGGGAAGAAGACGCATTTCCTGGCTTCAAAATTTGCGAAAGTGGTATAACACGACTACCACTGAACTGTTCCGCGCTGCAATAAGCAAAGTGAAGATAGCCGTGATGATCGCCAACGTCCGGAACGGATAGGCACTTTAAGAAGAAGAAAATATATTATTATTTGTTGAGTATTATTTGGGTTTATTTTTAGGTTCAAACTGGTATGGACGTCTTCAGAGTATTCGATTCGCTTAACTATTTACCCAACTTAATCGTCGGCATGGATGCTGCTGGAAAGGCAGGAGGAATCGTCGAAGCTGCCATTTCCTACTCCGGGGATGTCAGTAATCCTAACAAGAAGAAATATGACCTGAAATATTATCTTAACATCGCTGATGAATTGGTGAAAGCCGGAACGCATGTATTGGCTATTAAGGATATGGCTGGTTTGTTGAAACCCAAAGCAGCTAAGTAAGATTTTGTTTATTAATTAATTAAATTAATTAATAAATTATATTAATATTAATTTGGGTAATAATTAGTAACCAAATTATATTATGTGAATTAAAATAGAATAGTAACAACGCATTTATAAAACATTTATCAGAAGTCTATAATCGTTTTCATCGTTCTTGGCGTGTGCGTGTAAAAACACTTGCAATAAGTTGTTTCATCTGTCTTTCCTTGTCTAACCTCGATTCGTTTACCTCCTCCAGTGGCGGAGCAAAATGTAGCATGTCAAACGAAATAATAGTTATAAAAGAAAATTTTAAATTATTTTTCATTAAATTTCTAATAACGGAATATACGTATAAATTGCGAAGAAGTATTTTTCTAGCTTGCAGGACAAAAGGACAGGATATAACGAAAAGTACATTTTAAGAGGATTTTGAAATATACCCAAAAAAGTGTTAATTATTTAACCCACTTTAATTAAAAAATAATACAGATTTTTTAAGTTTTAAGCACTGTAGCGAATTCTGAACTGTTACAACGTACTGACCTTGATTAATTAGCTAATCAGTCAGCGTCTTCACTGGAACTGTCTTCATCATTGGAATCTTCCGCCAAATCGATGATAATCCTACTTTCATTTTCATCATATGTGACCATTTTTGCCCAGTCGTCCTGAATTAATTTTTCAGTATGGTTAACACAACTCGCCCATACTGCAGGTGTTGCCTCAGCTAATGCATCGCCCCAAACTTTTTTGCCCATGTTCTTGGAGTAGCTCGTCTATAACGTACCTGGTATTTTGTGGTTTATTCTGGCGACAAAGACTCAATAGCTCTGTCTTGCCCGAATCGTCGTCAAAAATTATTTTTTTCGCTCGTAACCATACTTGTAAGTGCGATTTTTTCCAACTGGCAGTCGGTAACTTTTCTATTAAAGAGCTATGGTATGAGGCATTATCCATAATAATTAGAGATGGTTCCTCCAACATTGGTATCAGCTTTTAGGAGACCCACTTTTTAAAAGACTCTTTATCCATAGAATCATGATAGTCTGCACTCTTCGATTTCGTAGAAAACAGTAATCCAGCATCTTTAACAAATCCTTGCCTACTTCCGGCATGTAAAACAACAAAGCGTTTACCTGTATTTTCGTGTCCTTTTCTGATGCTTTTCACACAGTCATCTTGCCAAGTACGTTTATATGCCCCTTTTATGAATATCCATGTTTCATCTAAAAAAACGAACTGAAGTGGGCTTGGACTTAAAAAATTTCTCATATAATGCCTCAAAAAATACAGTCGTTTGGAGACAATACATGGTTTCTCACATAGCACTCGTCTACTATTTTCTAGTTTGTATGAAAACCCACAAGTTTTCATAAGATGCCACAAACTTGTATCAGAACAGTCATAGAGATGCTTGTTTCTTAATTGTGTATTTAGAACTTTAATTGTAACGTGCTCTCCTTTTGCTTTCATGCCATACAGTACATTTCTAATCTCTCCTTTTATAGTATCGCTGACATCATTAGTCTTTTTTTTTGTACATTACGTGACTCTCCTGGTGTAGTAAGAGCTGCCCCTGTCTTGTATTCACTCTTTATTCTTGTCACTGTGCGAAGACTGATTTTCAAAGCGTCCGCTACTCGTTCATGTACCGATGATAACGAAAGCAAAGTCCGTTGTTTTCATTTTCTTTTTTAAAATACTCCAATAAATGAACTACACATTGTCGCATTTCTCCTGTTATCGTTTTTCCCGGCATTTTTTTTATTAAATAGAACAATTAGTTATTCACAACAAAAAATCATAAGTAAAACTGTTCGGAACAAATTCCAACAATGACTGACTAAGATCGACTAAAACAACATAAAATATCCATGGTAATTGCTACAATTATAAACCTATTAGCCAGCTCATTCAAGAACAATGCCACAAGTCATTATTGCAATGGGTATCGGAAGAGAGAGAGTTAATTTATAATAAACTGGAATTTTTAAGGTGTCGACAACTATTAATTAATTAAAAACTGTTTACTTATAAAAACTATTTCATCAGCTACTTCAAACCTGCACAGATCAGGGTAACATGTTAAAAAAAAACACGTCACTGCCAGCTATCTGTATTCGTAAAGAGGCCGAACTTATCACCGACACCGTATCGGCCAAACGCATCGGTGTTATTGCTACAATACTGGGAGACGTGAGTGGTCTCTTCATTCCCTTCTCATCGCACTTTACCATGACGAACGTGACTCGCACAATTGAATTATGCATCTGTGTATCAGAGAGAGACGAATATTAAAAATTCCGTAGTAGCTTATTTCAGGCACACGCCAAGAACGATGAAAACGAGTTTAGTAAGTGTAAACTCGACTTTGCTAGCTTGCATAAATATTGTTATAAAGTAACCTTGTAATATTCGTCATTGAATAGGTCTATTATAAGTCGGGCAGATAAGCGAACGGTGTCAATTATTGTTAATCGTCGTTCGTCTTAGTTAAGCACATTTAATATGATTATCAATAAGTATTTTATCGTCCGGTTAGAGTGTACATGTGATTATAGTGAATTGTAGAGAAATAAACGATGTAAGGCAGTCTATTATATATTTCCGAACCTCCGTACAATCCAGATAAGAGCAACGGAGTAGCACAGCTATTTTCACTTTTGAGATTGCAGCTCTGAACAAGTCGACGGAACTGCAATTATACCACTTTCTCAGATTGTTGAGTCAGGAGATGTGTCTTCTCCCAATACTTCGTTTTCCCTGTATTTTTCACTGCATTATGGTTTGTAGCAACACATATTTATCCCCTCTCATAACGTGGCCGAGATATTGTAACTTTCTTATCTTAATCTTATTCATGATTTCCATTTCCTTTGTCATCTTTCTGAGGACCTCAACATTTGTTATTCGGTCTACCGAACTTATGTTTAATATTCTTCGGTAGGTCCACATCTCGAATGCTTCAAGTCGATCGCTCACCTCTTTCTTTAAGGTCCAGTCCTCCACCCCATACAGCAGCACCGAAAATACATATGAACGTAATATTCTTATTTTGAGTTGCAAACTAAGGTCTCTACTGCATAATACTTTTCTCATCTTATTAAATGTTGTTCTAGCTTGTCCAATTCTCATTTTTATTTCTTCTGTATACTCATTATTTTCATTAATAATTGTACCAAGATATCTGTATTTTTTTACTTTTTCTATTGGAATCCCTCTTATGTTTAAAATGTCTTGTTGTGTTTTGGAAATTGTCATAAATTTTGTTTTATTAGCATTAAACGTTAGTCCGCTTTCCTCACTAGCATTTACTACATTATCTAAAAGTGTCTGTAGATCTTGTATATTCTCTGCAATTAGTATAGTATCATCGGCATATCTGATATTGTTGATGGGTCTGTCGTTGACTTTTATTCCAATTGTTACATTTTTGAGTGATTTTTTTAATTATTTCTTCCGACTCTATTGGTATGTTACCTACTACATTTTATAGGAATTTACTATAATTTTAATTGAAAATAAGTTTATTTTGACATTTCGGTTTCCACTTCTGAAATGATTCATAGATAATAGAAATGCCACCAAAAAATAGTTTCAAATATTTCTTCAGAATACTTTGTCCTACATTGTCTACTGCATTTGAATTAAATTAAATTGAAAATTCTATTATTTTGACGTGTTGATTTCCCAAGTGGAAAATATTCTGGTCTCTTTTGTGCGTAAATTCATATTATAATTTTTCAGGATGCTTGTGTCAGCTATTAGAGACAAATATCCTGATCTTCCAATTCACATCCATACGCATGACACCAGTGGTGCAGGAGTAGCTGCTATGCTCGCATGCGCCGAGGCTGGAGCAGATGTTATCGATGTTGCCGTTGATTCTATGTCTGGAATTACAAGTCAACCGAGTATGGGAGCGATTGTTGCTAGTTTACAGGTAAATATATTATTTTTAATTGATCAATTTATTAGGGAACTGTAATTACAATGATACGGACTATTTTTATGTATTGTATGGCACACATATTGTTTAAATAAATATATACTTAATACACATCCTGTACATAACAACCCTTGAACGATGTCACATTTATTTTAAGCTTCATATTAAAATTTTTAATCAGCTCCATCGAGTTTTCAAGAATTTATATGTAAAACCATACAAACCGTGTCCAGCCTTCAATATTTAGTCTGCAGCTTCTCTTTTTACGTGATAAGAAGTTAGTGTTATCAGGTATATTCATTATTATCAATTATCACCAATGAATATTGTGTTAGATCAAAAGTAGTTACACTCATCACATCTAAGAAGCATTTATATTGTTATGAAAGTAACAACTCTTGCAGAATATTGAAATTAAATATTTTATCTCTGAATAATGTCAAATGTCATATTCTTCTTTTATATTAAGGTTATTAGATATTGTTCTGAAGCTATTTCCTTGTGAAATTTTAATGAAAACTCAAAAATTATCATAGTAGGTGTGTGTGGTCGCACAATGGCCGTTTTTTTCCGCGTATCGATATACTCATGCAGACAATTCCATATGAATCCCAAAACACAATTAGTTATATCAGAATGCCTGCTGACAGTTTTTGCGTTTGCTTGTTAGTGGAAAATGTTTGTGTCAATTTTGAAGCTTGTGTAGGTTTTTAGGAGCATAATGCCCGAGTCAAATTTCATTGGCGGTTATGAAACCCCACCACATTATGTCAAAATGTACCAAAAAGTTCGTGGGAGATAGCCACATCATTTATTTTTTGACTAACTGACAGATCATTCATTTATCATGTTTTACAAATTAAAAGATTATTGCGCAGATCACTAAAGCTAATTTATTGTAAATTTTAATAATAATATATTTATTCTATTAAATATTAAAAAATTACCTAAATTTTATTGATGTATCTCATTTTCTAGGGTTCACAACACGATACGGGCATTGAATTACCCAAAGTTACCGAATATTCCGCCTATTGGGAACAAACCAGAACGCTGTATGCTCCATTCGAATGTACTACGACGATGAAGAGTGGAAATGCTGATGTCTACAATAACGAAATACCTGGTGGACAATATACCAACTTACAGTTCCAAGCCTTTTCTCTAGGTAAGCAAATACGCCTTTATTTAATGTAAGACTATAGGAATGGTATGAGTACAACGTCAAATGTGTCATTTTAAATCATATTTGACGTGAAATGTCACATTTTACGTGTGAAATTGATTCGACATGATGACACTAATATGTAGCTTAAGAATCCACAAATGTGAAAGTGTAATTTCATATATTTTATATATTTATATGCTAATTTTGGATATTTTTTTCAGGCTTAGGCGATTTCTTCGAGGACGTAAAGAAGGCTTACGCCGAAGCCAACCTCTTATTGGGCGACATAATCAAAGTAACGCCATCTTCCAAGGTAGTAGGAGATTTGGCGCAATTTATGGTCCAAAATAAACTTTCCCCTCAAGACGTTTTAGACAAAGCCGAAGAACTTTCATTCCCCAAATCCGTAATAGAATTCCTCCAAGGACACATTGGACAACCTTACGGGGGATTCCCAGAGCCTCTCAGATCTACCGTCCTCAGAGACATGCCTCGCATTGAAGGAAGGCCTGGTGAGAGTCTTCCACCACTAGATTTTAAAACGCTAAAAGCCGATTTGAAAGAAACTTTCCCAAATGCAACCGATAGAGATGTGATGTCTGCAGCTCTATATCCACAAGTCACAAATGAGTACTTGGCATTTAACGAGAAATTTGGGCCAGTAGATAAACTTCAGACTAGGATGTTCTTGGTAGGACCTAAAGTAGGAGAAGAATTCGAAGTGACTATCGAAAGAGGAAAAACTTTAGGCATTAAAACCCTAGCAGTAGCTGAAGATTTGACAGAAAACGGTGAGAGAGAAGTATTCTTCGAACTTAACGGTACTCTGCGATCAGTTTTGATCAGAGACAAGTCTGCAGGCGAAGAATTACACCTTCATCCTAAAGCTGAGAAAACCAACAAAAAGCAAGTAGGAGCTCCTATGCCAGGTACCGTAATTGATATTAGAATAAAGGCTGGTGACAAAGTAGAGAAAGGTACACCTTTAGTTATCCTTTCTGCCATGAAAATGGAAACCGTAGTCCAAAGTCCTGTAGCTGGAGTTGTCAAAACGATAGATGCTGCTATGGGAATGAAACTCGAAGCTGAAGATTTAATTATTACTTTAGAATAGGTACTACTTTCAAGAACGCTATTATACAGAGCCTGGTCATAATTTTAGTAACATTATAGTTGGTTCTTTAAAAGAATATACTTATAAGAAACTTTGTCGCACTAAGTGCCTATCACCATATTGGTACTGATTGGGTACTCAAAATACTTGATTTTCTCAAGTGTTCTATGACGTTTAGTGCTTGGATCTTCCATCATACGTTACATCACAGAAGTTGTTGACCTATGCTAACACAAAATTGGCAAATAGGTGGTACATTTCGATGATACACTCATTTCCAAGATTTACTTAAGATAAAAATCTGCCAAGCAGTTGAACTAACAGGTTGATATCCCTCATGGGATTCGTTGGGTCCATAGTGATATATATGTATGTCATTATGTATATATGTATGTTTAATTATTTTATTTCTGCTAGTATAGATCTCTGTAACATTCCCTATTTATTGTTGATGATATTGTAAACCTGAATGTTATAATTTTTCCTACTAATATTTTTTATAAAGCTGACTGGAAATTTTGCTACACTTTTACTAACTAGAACACCACTAGAAATAAAATAATTTGACAATTGACAGTTGTCAAACGTCAAGTGTCATATACCGCTGTTTAAATTTGTGGAATAACGGCTTTTATTTACAAGGAACGCAACTCTTAAACAATTGAGAGGTGGCATTAAATACGGCTTGGATAAAACAGAAGGAAAAATAAAAGAAGACAACATTGAATATGTGTGCCACAAATCAAAACATCACAAGCTCTTTGTTTTATGTTAAGTATATATTTGCAGGCCATTGAAATCTACAAACTATTTTTTATAAGAACAAAATATTAAATGTACTATATTTTAAAAAATATAAAGTATATAACGGTCGTTATGAATTATATTGTGGTTATTTTGTACTGATTTAATGTATGTTTATTTGTTCGTTTTTATATTGTCTGCAATTTCTTCTTGGTATAGAAAAACGTGTATTATTTTGTGTATGTCTTTCAAACACACCTTCAGAGCTGTTTTGTAGACTTTTAAGTATGAAGTATGTCAAAAGTCATGTGTCAAACATCAAATGTGTACAATTTACAGAGAACACAACTCTCAACAATTAAGAAATAACATAAAATGCATTCGACCTTGATGGAGCACCAGGAAGAAAGAATAAAATAAGACAAGGAAACATCTTATTGTCGTTATCGATTGTATTATATTTCAGACCTGTTTTTTAAACATTTTAAACCCTTTGTACAAGATTGCCTTTTGTACATTTTATCCTTATATGTATAATGTTAGTTTATAAAGGTTAATCCGCACTGTTGTTGTCTACGTCTCCAAATATGTCAAAGGATGTATTCTTAATTGTCCAACCTAACCTAACATAACCTATCAATGGTAGTAAAGTGGAAAATCATAAACTAATGCTTTTCGGAAACTATACAGTCTTGCCTTACTCTCATCTTCATTGTGAATTCCACTTTTCGTTGTATTACGTTATAGAACATTATAGATTTTATTAATAACTCTGATTTTTAACGCTAAATTCCAACTCCTGAAGATATTTTATCAGTAGCTCGTTTATTGCGTTGTCGAATGCATTCTCATAATCTATGAAAGACATCTGTTCGTTGACCCAAGCCTATGTTCTTTAATTAAAACTGCATCAAAACAACGATATCACTTACATTAAGTGTATAAATGTTCTTTCACTAGTATACGCCAGAAATGGGGCTATTTTTTCGTTTGAATTAGGAGTACTTGTCAAATTCTTCTGGCGCAATGAAATCAATGCTGTCGTTAACAGCTGTCCTAACCAAATTGAACTGTGTTGCTGTTCAAATTTAATATTGTCATTGATCAAGCTTAATTGTCTCTGTAGTAAAACTTTAATACGAGCCAAATTTATATCTATCTAACTGTGTCCTCGGGCAAAATTAACTTTGTCGCGGATCAAATTTGACTTCTCACGAACCTCATTCATGCCTGAGCCGATTTTTACTGTGTACTGCTTTAGAATAATAATTTCTACAACTGAGTTTATATTTATTAATGCCGTACAGGCCTGAAAGTGTTTTTAAAAGACTACATGAGTATCTCTAGTGTTATTTTAAGACATTTTACTAAACTAACCACTTTTTATATTCATAAACACAATATTCTCAAAAAACCATTCTCGAAGAAGTTGCAACTACTAATTAATGTTTAATAATCTCCAATGACATTACATATACTTGTTCAGGCTGTGTTGTTAAATTATTTTTAAGCCTTGTTGTTATTATTAAAAATTTGTTAATGATTTATTGATGTGTACCATTTTTAAAATGATAATTTTACCATGATCAGGTTTGTATAATTTGTTACTCTCTATATTTAATATATTTTTTTACATAAAGATATTTTTATTTGCAATGAGATGTCATGACAGCCGATAAATCGCTTCTTAACTCCTTCAATAGATTGTTACAATTCGTGTAGTGTATTTTTAGATTCATCTAAAAGTTCCGATGACGATTTAGACTATCTAAAATATGCTATGAAACGACGTAAAATCAGCAGTAGTTTATTGAGACAGCAAAACAAAAGTATTAATGGTTCTGATATTGCCACTAGTTCTCAGAGTGCCAAGGTTCATGACAAATTCAACGACATAGCTGCAAGTACATCCGCAGATAAAAGTTTTTTTTGAAAAATCCAAAGATCCAAAGGAAGAAATAGTCAGAATATGTTTTAAGCGATGAAAATGACGTAGATGAGCGTGACAGTCAAAATCCAACTTAGAAAAATGTAACCGGTAAATACTTGAAAAACTTCCCTTTCACAGTCGTTGATGCTGGTTTTTGTTCTGGTTTATATGAAACTCATAAAGATCCAATAGATTTATATGAACTATTTTTAGGCGAGGAAATTATTAGTATGATGGCTTTAGAAACCAATCGATATGCAAATCAATAAAAAGAAAAAGAAAGCGCACCTAGAGCTAGAATTCATCAGTGGTAATGAAATACTGGTAATACAAATGATACCGATGCTAATGAAATAAAAAATTCATCGGCATTTTGTTGTGGATGGTAATATGTCAATATCCGTCCATAGAGTGTTATTGGTCACTAAATCCGCGATACTTCAATAGAGTCAAGAGCTTTATGTCGCGAAATCGATTTCAATTGATTCTAAAGATGTGGCATTTTCATAACAATGAAGAAATAAGCAGCGAGAGGTTGCAGAAGATATCACCATTTCTACTGAAACTCAATTAAACATTTCAAGAAATGGTCATACCAAAAGAGTCACTATGAATAGATGAAACTATTGTACCATTTAGAGGACGATTAAGCTTTAAATTAAATATTACACGATTAAATAGCAGTGGCAGAACCTACAGACGACACAACAGGGCCTGAAATCCTAAAAAGCGAGGTAGAATATGCTATAAGGAACACAAAAGGGGGTAAAGCTGCAGGACCAGATGAAATTCCTGTAGAATTGTTGAAACTAATAGACGACGACGCACTTGAAATAATGGTGAACCTCTTTACCACAATTTATAGAACAGGCATCATACCAAAGAAATGGCTCTCCTCTACTTTTGTCACAATCCCGAAGACGAATAACGCCAGAGAGTGTTCAGACCACAGAACTATAGCATCGATGAGCCACACACTAACAGTATTTTTAAAAATACTTCACAAAAGAATATTTAATAAATTAGAAGAGGACATAAGCGCCACACAGTTTGGATTCAGAGGCGGACTGGGAACACGGGAAGCTTTGTTTGGTCTGAGTGTGTTAATGCAAAGATGTTTGGATGTAAATAAACCAAGACCTCTACGTAGGTTTCATACAGCATACAGACAAACAGCAAAAATCAAAGTTGATAATGAGTTAACCGAAGAAATTGAGATTCATCGAGGTGTGCGTCAGGGTTGTGTGCTTTCTCCACTATTATTCAATATATATATAGCGAAACAATATGTCAGGAAGCGCTCCTAGAGCAAAACATTGGTATGAACATTAACGGAGAGTTAATTAACAATATACGATACGCTGATGACACGCTAATAGTAACAGATAACCTAGCAAATTTACAGTTTTTGATGGAAAACATAAACACCCATACCAATAAGTATGGTCTAAAACTGAACATCAAAAAGACTAAATTCATGATTGTAACAAAGAAGCTATACACCAATGTGAATTTAACCATAAATAATCAGCCAGTTGAAAGAGTTTCGTCCTACAAATATTTAGGGGTTTGCTTCACTGATACTAATGACCAGACAAGAGAAATCAAGAGGCGAATATAGATAGCGAGACAATCGTTGGTCAAAATGAAAAAGTTCCTATGCAGCCGGGACATAAATATAAACTTAAGAACGAGAATGTTAAGGTGCTATGTTTTCTCCGTTCTGCTGTACGGCATGGAAGCCTGGACACTGAAAAAGATAAACATCAAAAACATTGAGGCATTCGAGATGTGGTGTTACAGGAGAATGTGGAAAATACCATGGACAGAAAGAGTAACAAATCAAGATGTTCTGATGAAGATGGGGAAGGAATGCGAAGTCATAAAAACCATACAAACGAAAAAACTGGAATATCTGGGCCACATAATGAGAGGAGAAAAGTACTCTCTGCTTAGACTCATAATCCAAGGAAAAATCTCGGGAAAAAGAAATGTGGGACGTAGGAGGATTTCCTGGTTGCAAAATTTAAAAGAGTGGTATGAGTGCAGTTCAATACAGTTGTTCAGAGCTGCAGCCAACAAAGTAAAGATTGCTGTGATGGTAGCCAACCTCCGATAGGAGACGGTACTGCAAGAAGAAGAAAGCTTTAAACAATTTATTAAAAACAAACGTCACAAATTTGAAATGAAACTCTGTAAGCTATGTCTAGAAAAGGGATACACTTATCACTTTTTAGTATACTGCGGTCAGGAAAAAGTCGAGGGCAAGTCGTCGTCTGCAAATGTTGCCTTCAGTCTTGCAGATAAGTTATTGAATGCAGGACGGACTATATATACGGACAACCATTACACAAGTGTAGATTTAGCTCAACATTTATTAGAAAAGAAGACACACCTGGTAGGTACACTTCGATCTAACCGTAAGCACAATCCCCAAGAAGTCATTAAAAAAAAGTTGAAACAAGAACGAACTCGATCTTCTATGTAGCCTGCTAAGATAGTAGTTTATATATGTTATGCTCGGAGTTTCCTATTGATTTCGATGTAATATCTGCTATAGTCGTAAAGTATTGGTTAATCTCTTCTGATGTTAAGTTCAGATTGAACGTAGTATTTTCTTTATAGGTTTCTTTTTTAACAATACTCCATATTGTCTTACTTTTGTTAGTGGATTTGTTTATTATGTTAGCTGTTAATCTATATAAACAGGGTTTACTTTCTCAGATAGTTTTTAGGTTTAATTAAAACGCCAAAGTATCATTTCAATTATATTTTAATCATTAAAAACCAGACTATGTAATTCAATCAAAATTGTAACAATAAACGAAAACGATATATAACGAAAGCCGTCACGATACGTAAACTAACTTAAAATAAACGTGGTGAATGTAACCCGGTGGTTTGATGATCAAGTTCGGGATCGTGACTGGAACCAATAGGACCCCAATCGTGCAATCCCTGGGAATTGGCTAGTCGATGTGTCAAACGGTGTGCTATGGAAAATCCTCCGCTGCCTTCGAGTTGTGTCAAAACGATAATCACTTGGCGGGTTAACGGAGGCACTGAATCGACAGTTTTTAATGTTCCTCTGGTGGAAACCACGTTGTAGCTTTCCTAATAAAACAATAATTTCGCATTATGTACAAAACATTTACAGGTATAGTAAAATTTGGCAAGGAAATCACCAGAGGAAGAAAGTACTAATGCTACCAAAGTGAACTTACCTGACAATCACATTTGACGTGAATCCATTTATTCTCGTGCCTATTTTCGACCATAACGACTAGGCCAGCCCAGCCTTTGGTTAAGTAATACGCTGTCATGCCTTCCCGACCTTCGTGTCGTTGTCCTCGAGCTAAAGTTAGCGATATAATAGCATCTGCCAAAATATAACTAGGCGGCAGAATGTTTTCGGCAAACAATTTTTTAGAACTGTGGATCGCTAAGACATACCTACAAATATATTATTTTTGTTAACAAACTTTAATATAAAACTTGTTCAATAAATTTTGTCGCTCGATAAGAGATGGCGCTATTAAGTTCGATGGTACTACTGTATATTTGTCAATTCGTTTCTATAGTTACATAAATTTTTATTTTTCAAAGCTGTATCACCAAAATAAACAAAGTCACGATTGATAAAAATGTTTAAGGAGCATTAGGGTTCTTATTGGGCCTGCGTAGCGCAAGCGGTAGGATGCTTGCCTCGCAAGCCGGTGGTCCGGAGTTCGAATCCTACCGCCGGCAAGAACATCTAGACATTTTAAAAATGTCTATAGGCCTCAGGTCGACTCAGCCTGAATAAAAATGAGTACCTTGGGTAAAACCAGGGGTAATAATAGACGGTTGAAGCGTAGCACTGGTCATGTTACCTTCCTTGTATACCGTAGGCCCTAGATATAGCAGACTACCCTGCTATACTCCCAAAGCCGCGACAGCGGTATAAAACGGGAGACTATTATTAGGGTTCTTATTAAGCAATGTGAGTCATATTTTGGATGAAGTCTTGGGTTTCAGAAAGCTTTGTGCATAATGGATGTCGAATTCGCTAACAATTGAACAAAAATCATTGGAATGAGACTTTTTCTGGTGCGATTAGAGCGTTTAGAAAGAATAAAAAGCGTTTCATCACTGTGGATGAGAATGAGGTCTAGCAGATGGGTTCTAAATCAAAATAAAATGATGTGAACGCAGTATTTCAATTCCGACGTGAGTTATGGTTCAAAAATCGGCCAGGAAAGTGTTAGCATCAATCTTTTAGCAAGCAAAAGGTCTATCAGCTGGGTTCTAACAAAACAATAGGTTGTGAACGTTGCGATGTTAGTTATAGTTCAGAAATCCACCAAGAAAGTGTTAGCATCAATTTTTTAGTATGAAAAAGGAGTTTACCTTCAAACTGGTAAGAAAATAAACTCAGTAATAATTTAAGCTTTTCAACCAGTTAGTTTACAACAACACCTGTCACAAATCGCGAAAATCAGTGAATTAAAGTACGAATTCTTGCAACATCCACCATTTTCGCCAAATTTACCTCACTTTCACTTCTGGCTCTCCTAACATCTCTAAAAATTCATAGTGCAGAATACCAAGGTTTTTAACTTCGAATTCCCCCAAGAAGTATCGATTTTCTTGAAATTTTCACTGAAGTGGGAAGTATTGTGGAGGCATTAGTTGGATCCTTCGAGTTTGTTGGAGCCCGAATGACTGACGGGGTAGACACACCGAAATAACAGTTATATCGTTCGATTGATACTGATCAAAACACAAGTTTTGACTAATTTGTGCTCCAACACCATAATACTTGGCTTTTAATTCATCAGAGCAATAGCAAGCTTTTGCTGAAAGCTTTAAAGGAAGTTAAAGTCGATGACTAGGCGTTCAAATTCTCACAAAATGGACAGAAGCCGAAGAAGTTATTTCTAATGACCTACACGTTATGGTAGGTAGATAAAAACCCGAATACAAATGGCAAGACAAGCTTTTGTGAAATTCAGACCGCTCCTATGTAATCAAAACCTAAATTTCGAAATACGCTACAGAATGGTCAAGTGCTACATATGGTCCATCTTGCTTTATGGCATGGAAACGTGGACTTTGAAAAAAACATCTATCAACAAACTTGAAGCATTTGAAATGTGGTCATTAAGAAGAATGATGCGCATACCTTGGGTGGATAGAGTTCGAAACGATGACGTCCTTAAGACAGCCGGCGTGGAAAGAGAACTCTTTAAATTAATTAAAAAACGCAAGATTGGTTACCTTGGGCATATATGTTAATCCTCCAAGAGAAGATCGAAGGTAGGAGAGGAGCCGGCCGCAAACAATTATCCTGGTTAAGGAATATTAAAGAATGGACAGGAATACACAATACAGGCGAGCTGTGTCACGCCGCCAAGAACAGAATTCTAGTAATGAGATAGTCGCCTACGCACTTTGGTGTATGGCATGTTAAGAAGAAGAAGAACACGTTATGGGAAGTTTTCTTTAATGGAAAGTACAATCTAATATTTCCAGCCGCGTATTTATCTAAGCAAAAAAACTGAATTAGAGAAAACTTAACATCTACTGTGAAAACACTCTGTTTAACCACAAAAAACCTAGGCCTGTAAGATCTAAACTATTTGGAGTACCAATAACCAATTATATTAAAAATAATAACCAAAATTGACTACGTTTCTGAAAATAACCAATAAAAATAGCTTGAAAAGCTTTTTACAGTTTTTTCAGCAAATAAAAAATACTAAAAATGACAAAAATATATGCAAAATAATATACCTGGGGTAGGCCGCAACATCTTCTAGACCGGTATGCCAATGGTTGAAGGCCAGAGGAACTACTACATACTCTCCGGCTTCTAACATCTTATTACATCCTACGAATCCTCTTACTTGACGTTTACTATGTTCCACTAAACTGCCTATTGTCGATCCGGCTCTCGCTCTAAAGAGCACTACACATAAATCTAATTGAGATCGTTGAGATTTTTCAGACTTTCTTTGACCCTCCTAAAAACGAAAGTAAAATAATTATATAACATAATATACAGAAGAATGATAGTTGACATGTTTCAGTGAGAAATAAATTCACGCGTTCAACAAAAACGCGCTTGCCAAAGACCAGCAACAAAAGACATGACATAAGAAAGAAACCACAGTAAATTTGTTTCTACTAATTATGCAACCAATAATACACCGTTGCCGCTGTTCACCGTTTCGTTATTTGCACATTTATATAGGACACGATAATCTTGGTATTACTAAAATACAATTAGACAATTCTTACCTGAAATAAAGTAAAATCCACTTCCGTAGGCTCTAAAATAGTTAGAAATATACACGATAAATGTTGTTGGCTAGCTAAAGGTGGCAGTATACCAGTTAACCTAATCTCGTTCCACCCGTTTCTAACTTTACAAATATCTATGCAGTCGAAATATTTCAATACGTCCGTAAAAGCAATCCAGAACGTGCCGTCTTGGCATTCTTCCGGCATCAGTTCTGCTCTCAATTCGGCAGTCCACATAGGGCATACTTCGGACCAGTCGCCTTTCCACACAAAGTGTCCTAAAAACATTGTAAATTTTAATTACATGTACGAAGATTTTCCGTTTTCCTTCAAAAAAACGTAAAGTTATAAAATGCGACAAGAAAAAAAAAGACTATTGCCCCAAATTGTACCATTGTACCTATGTACTAAGTTTCAAGACTCTAAGACTTTTACTTCCAAGAAAACGAAATGCTATATGAATACCAGAAGAAGAACATTGACCCAAAATTCAATAGGATTCTTCCTTACATCGCTATGTACCGCGTTCCACGCCTATAGGAACTTTATAAAATCAATATATTATAGGAAATTTATTTCTATAAGATTTTCGTCAAATGCTGTACTAGTTAAGAAATATTTATCATTTATTACTTACCCCAAGGATTTCTAAGTTTGAGTAATCTAATACCATTGATATCCCTTACATCTAAAAGTGAATAAGCATGTCTAGGTCGCAGTCCCTTCGAATGGTACTCAACTTCGTCCACTTTCATATTACCGCCTCCACACGAAGCTCCCATTAAGAACATCGCTTGCCTGGATGAAAGTAACCTACAAAGATATTTATTTAAAGTTTCTTTGGATTTACATGAAAATAAAAAATAATATTGCATCCTTGAGAATAGCGCATTTGTGCGTCAGAAGATTCATCATCCAGCCTCAAGAGTCCACTGCTGAACATAGGCCTCTTCCTCATGTTTCCAACCCCGTCTATCTTGCGCCGCTCTCATCCAGTTTTTATTGAGTCTTCTTAAATCGTCAGTCCATCTTGTAGGTGGTCGACCGACGCTTCTCTTGTCTTCCTTTGGCCTCCATTCCAATAACCTCTTTGTCCATCGCCCATCTGTCATTCTGGCTATGTGTCCTGCCCATCTCCATTTTAGTCTGGCTATCTTCTCGATGATGTCAGTCACTCCGGTTCTTCTCCTGATGTCTTCGTTGGTTATTCTGTCTCGCAGAGTTATTCCTAACATGGACCGCTCCATTCTTCTCTGCGTGACTCTCAGTTTGGTAGCTGCTGCTTTTGTTAAGGTAAGTGTTTCTGCTCCGTACGTCAAGACTGGGAGGACGCACTGATCAAATACCTTTCTCTTTAGGCATGTGGGCAGCTCACTTTTAAAAGGTTCTCTCAGTTTTCCAAATGCTGCCCACCCAAGGCCGATTCTTCTCTTCAGTTCATGAGTCTGGTTATCCCTGCCAATCATAATTTCATGTCCCAGGTATTTATATCTATCTACGAGTTCTATTTCTTTCCCACCAATACTGATGTTCTGGTTGGGTACCAAATTGGTCATGATTTTTGTTTTCGAGATATTTATATTTAAACCTACACTTTCTGTAGCCACAACGAGTTCCTGTACCATCTCTCTTGTCATACCTAGATCTTCAGCTATTATAAGTATATCATCGGCGAAACGTAAGTTGTTTAGATATTCTCCATCTATTTTTATTCCCTTTGTCATCCAATCCAAATTCTTAAAAGCATGTTCTAGCACCGTATTAAAAAGTTTAGGTGACATTGGGTCTCCTTGTCTAACCCCCCGTTCTATTTTTATGCGATTACTGTTAGTATGTAATCTGACAGTGGTTGTTGCCTGCAGGTATATTTTGTATAATAATTTAGTATATCTATAATCTAGCCTGCATTCTTTAAGCGCCTGTAATATTTTGATTAGATCAACTGTGTCAAAGGCTTTGTGAAAATCGATAAATATTAGAACTAGAGGTTTATTGTATTCCACTGCTTTCTCTATTAGGGTTTTTATATTTTATAGATGGTCATTTGTTCCGTAACTTTTTCGGAATCCTGCCTGTTCCTTTGGTTGATAAGTCTCTAATTTTCTTTCCATTCTCTTAACTAGTATTCGCGTAAATAACTTATATATATGGCTGAGGAGGCTAATCGGTCTGTAATTCTCTAAATTTGCTTTGTCTCCTGCTTTGTGTAATAGAATCATAGTAGCGTTGTTCCAGTCTGTTGGAATATTGGCGCTGTGAAGGCAGATATTGAAAAGTTGTTTAATTTTTTCAAGTAGTACACCCCCTCCAATTTTTAGTGCTTCTGATACTATTCCATCTTCACCCGGGGTTCGATTATTTTTCATTTTCTTCAGGGCTTCTTTGATTTCTGATTTTGTTATATCGGGCATTAAATCTGATCCTTGGTTTAATACCCCAGTTTTTAGTGTAATTGGAGGTTCCGTATTGTTATCTTTTTTTCTTGATCTATATAACTCTGTGTAGAACTCTTCGACTATTCTTAATATTTCATCTCTGTTCGTTGTTTCTTCTCCAGTGCTGATTCTCAGTTTGTTAATTTCTATTTTCCCCTTTTGTGCGCTCCTCTTCAAAACTTTCATGTTCTTATTTTGCTCTATTGCCTGTTTTGTTTTTTCTACATTGTAGTTTCTTATGTCTTTTCTTATTGCCTTTGTGATCGTCTTATTTATTTGATTTATCGCTTCTTTGCTTGTAGTGTTATCTCCTTTCATTTGTCGCCTTAGTTCTATAAGGGTTTTCGTAGGTTGACTCAGTTTTTCATCTTTTTTGCTTGTCGGACAATATTTAGTTTGAGCCTGTTGCATTGTGTTGACTATTTGTTTGTTCAATATATTGATGTCTGCTGTTGTTGTATCTTTCAATGAATTACCAATATATTTTTCGAACTCCTGAATGTTAGTTGGTTTTGTCCATTTCTTTGGTTGTTTCTTATTTATCATTTTGAGTCTTTCTTTTTCGGTTGATATCGTTATTTTAGCTCTTACTAACCTATGATCACTGCTTGTACTGAACTGGTTTAGCACATTTACGTCTTTAAATAATTCTTTTTTGTTTGTTAGAAGATTAGTCAGAAGATTAGTGCAGCCAAAACTACAACAGATGCAGAAAAACTAATCACGAACTCGAATTCAGCTTCCCATTATAAAAACACTACGCAACAACTAAAAATTCTAGAGATAAGCCTAGCCAGCAACCTTTTAATGAGAATAAGTAACTACCATGTAGAGTTAGCATTATTTATTTAAAAATTAATTGTATTTATACAGAATTGAGATGTGTTTTCTTACTTGCTTTGTGTATTCTTCTACAAGCCCATGGGAGATTTTTAATGGGTCATTTGACTTAGCATGAATCACATATAAAACAATACTACGATATGTAATAACAGATTTAGAAACTATGCCGTCAATTCTTATCGATACAGGTGACTACACTGGTAAGGTAAACTTACCACTCAAGGAGGTACGTTTTTTTTTTCGGAAAACATTTTTCCCATTTTCGGCAATTTGACACAGTTGGCATACATACACAAAGTTAAAATCGATACATAGATTAATTTTTTTGGTACTCAGTACATTTTGCGTGGGACAGGGGTGAGAAGTCTAAGTCTAAGATGTAACCCCTAATTTGAACCCCCATGCTTTGTGTACCGATAAAAATTGGCGACATAGTTGTTATTATACATAGATTGTAGTATTCATTTACATGTGAATCATGATGGTTCAAATGACCCATTAAAAATGTCCCATGGGCTTGTAGTCTATATCTCAATAACTATGATCAATCAAGTCTCTTTTATATTTGTCCTATCTGATTTTCTCGTTGTATATTTTATATTAAGACAAGTGCGATCCTACAACTGAGTGAGATAGTCAACGCCGTTAAGTCTTAAGTTCACTATTTTGGATCATGAAATCAAATCATGAAATATATCACCGTGAAATAAATAATACAGAAATATATCAATCACCTTCCTATTTAAACAAAACTATGAATAGTAAAATAATACATACTGTGCCCAAATGAGATCAACATCAAGCTCTTCCTCTGCCGGCGCTGGAATGGATGATGCTTGCAACGGTATACTTTCACAAGGCGCCCCCGTCAACGTTGCGAGGCCTTCGATGGCTCTACCGGAAACTAAAGCTTCATAACAACCGTGTATTTTCGCTACAGCTTTTTCTATTAACGGAACCCATAGTTGTTTTCTCTTAGCCTGAAATTAAAGAAGTATATTTTTCGAAAACATTTTACAATTTGCAATAAAAAAGTTACTACAAAAGTAACCTTTACGACAGGAACTCTATGGTATGCTTTCTCAAGCTCAATGAGTTTGTTTTTTTTACTCCTATACTTTTCCATCAAATGCATTATAATGAAAATTGCATATCTTGTTGATCTACTTTGCATATTCTCAAAACTTCTTTCCTGAGGTTTCCAAGTACATATTTCAATAGCAGTATCTCTAATAATACTCACCATATCCCTCCAAATTATAATAGGGAGTTCCTTTCATATTTTAACACATTTGTTCTACTATTCTTGCCCTGACTCAACTCTTTCTCATCCTTTAACATCCACCACTTGGTTTTTTGTGGCCCTTTCCGATATTTTGGTTTAGTTTTATATTTTACTTCGATGTCCAGCACAAATTATGTATGTCGTTGGCGCATAGTCTCGCTAACTATTACCTTACACTCTTATATTTACGTAAACCTTCTTTTCTTGGTACGATAATAAGTATGGTTGTTAAAATATGAAAAAAATTTTAAAAAATGTTCCCGCGATTAATTTTATAAGATCCTGTCGCATTCTAGAGATAACTGTGTCACGTTGTTTTAGTTATTCAAGTTTTTTGAATGTGTGAAGAAGCGATTCAGTTTTTTTTTAGTTTATAAATAAGGCGCTAGAGACCAAATTAAATTACTTATACGTCAGTTTTTTAAATTATGTTTTAAAACTATCTGCGTTTAACCTAAGTTGGTCCTTCGAGCCGGATTCTTTTTCTTTAAATGTTATGCCATCCTAGAACACTGACAACTAAGTACTAACTCTCCCTTCGTTGCCCTCGCAACCTTTGATAATGCAGTCATCTAAAGCAATCGCAAACAAAAAGTATGTGACTGCTGTAAAGGTCCTACTAAGTCGTTAACATTTTATCCTGCCTAAATGGAAATGATAGATAGCTTAGAACCTTGAACCGGGATGAAACATAAATATTTACAACTTATATACTTAAGCGTACCTAAAATTTAGTTTTTTGTTAACTGAGTCAATACGTTAACGACTGAATTTACCATTTTATGGTTTAAATACCTTTATCCGGCGAATCGTCCATATACGACTTTTTTTCTCATTAACAAAACGTCTAGAAGGAAGATTTTCACTAGATCTTTTTGACAATTTGGATTTCTACTTAGATTTAAATCAGAATAAAGAAATTTCTTACCTGAGAATAAAATAAATGCCCCCTTTTGTCACAAGGAAAATAATCATCTACTAGAACTGTAATCCAGTGCCCGTCCTTGCACAATCTAACTTGATAAACGCCTTGTGCACAAAATTCTCTCGTTATCAAGACAGCTCTCACCAAATCTTCCCTTTCGGCTAATACAGCGAGTGCGCTTAACAACCAACAGTTACCCAAAACGCCTAAAACCATTAAAGTTCGTTTTAAATATATATCCGCTATGCTATTCGTTATGTTACTATTTAGTGTTTTTCCAAAAGTACAAAATAATGATTTTTGCACTCAGAGCATTCTGTCAATTGTTTTTGAGGTTAGGTCTAAACAAAACGTGATACAATTTACAAAGTGATTTTCATATTAAAGCCATGTCAAAATCATTTCAGATTCAATATTAGATTATTTTTATTGTCTAAAAGAGTATTGCAAAATAAAAGCTGATCAATAATTCTCCAGAAATTTAAAAACAATATTAATTAGACAATATATTTATTTTCTAAGTGGAAATGTATTTTTTTGTCATTAAAATGGCCTTCGGATTAAGTCTGACTGATATATTGCAATAAAACATATCAAATATGTTCGAAAAAATTTTTAAATTAAGTTATGGATATAACGACAACAATTTGACATATCTAGAATCCAGACTTGTAGCCAACTTCACAAATTACATCTTGACGTCACAGTTTATGTGACAAGACATGTAAATAACGAAATATACAAAAAATCGCTATGCATGAATTACTGTACATAAAAAAAGTACTAGAAACCATTTTATTTATTTAGTATGGTGTAAATAGGGTCTAACTTCTTACCTTGAGAGATATCCGAGGGTTGTGGTTTACGAAAAACAGCCCACGGCAAGTCCTTTTCGTCATCTACGACGATATCTCGCAGTCGTTTCCATTTCACGGCATGGGAATCTTTAATTTCAGATGGATTGTAATATAGGCTACTTGGCATAGGTGGAAATTCGTCGTCTAAATAACTTTGTTTCTTCAACTTGCAATATTTGACTATGTAGTTCCAATGTTTGTTACTCATTTCTTGCTGTGTCAATCGAGGTGGTTCTTTCGGATTACTAGAATTTATATCTTTTCTCATCTTTTGACACATATCACAGATTATATAAGATTTAGTATTTTCAAATGTACAAACCAGACATTGCCATGGTTCATAAGGCCCTGAAGTGATTGAATCTGAAAAGGATTAGTTTTTCGTGAAATACTGATCAAAGAAAACATTTTATTTTTAAAAGATATTTATTGGTGATTCCCCTAGCAGTATCCAGTAAAATTACGAGAGAACGAATGAGGAAGTGAATGACAATATTAAAAAGCAGGCAGACAAGACGGAAGATGCGCATGACAGAAAGAGGAAAAGAAAGGGAGGAGACGAATGAGTAAGCCAATAAGGGGAAGAATAAAAATAACAGAAAGCAGGCAGATGGGAAGAGGATAAGGTAGAGGACAATAATTGATATTGGTAAAAACCACAAGAGATTTTACAATAAAAAATGATCTTATCAGTGATTCCCCCAAACGGTTACAATGTGAAGGAGGAGGAAAAATATAGGGCAGACACGAATGAGGAATTAGATAAGAAAGCAAATAAGTCTAAAGGGAAACAGGCAGATGACGATGATGTAACTAAAAAAACAAGGAGACGATGTTGGGAGGAAATAGAGAGAAAGAAAGAAAAAAAAAACTAACCCAAGAAGTTTCAAAGCTCCCAAGTAGTTTCAAAGCAAAGGGGGAACATGAAAGGAAAGGAGGGGCGAATAAGGAGAAAAATGACAATATTGAGAAGCAGGCAGTTGAAAAGAAGATGGGTATAACAGAGTATGATAGGTATGAAAAAATAGAAAGCAGCCAGGTGGGAGGAGGAAACGAGAGAGAACAATAATTGACATTGGTTAAAAGTACAAGAGATTTCATAAAAAAAAAGAAAATAAATTACTTTGTTACCAGTGATTATCTCCAAACAGTTTCAATACAAAGAAGAAGGAGAAAAAGGATGAAAGAAGCAGAAGGAGAAGAGACGAATGCGGAAGCAGAATAATAAGCAAATAAGTATATAAGGAGAGGCAGGCAGATGAAGAAGATGCAGATTATGGAAAACCGGAAAAAAACGAGGAGGAGGTGTTGGGCACAAATAGACAAAAAGAAAGAAAAAAATAATAGAAGGCAAGCAGATAGGAGGGGAATAAGGTAGACGACATTGATATTGGTTAAAAAATTATCTTTTTACCAGTGATTACCCCCCGTCTAATGATTCCCCAAGAAATTTCAAAGCAAAGGAAGATTAAAGAGAATACGGAAGCATACGAGGAGGCGAATGACAATAAGGTAGCGAATAAGTAGAAGAATAAAACCTTACCAATGGTTTTCCCAAACGAAAAAGAGGAGCTAAAAGAAACGAAGGGAGCATGTGAGGTGGGGAAGTATGAAGCAGCAAATAAGGAAGTAAATGGTGATAATGAGAGTAATCAGACAGGTAGGCAAGAAAGGAAAGTCATGAGGGGAAAGCGGAAAAGAAGTCGAAGGGCGGTGGATGTGGAGGAAGAGTAAAAAGAAGGGGAAAATAATTCGCATGGTTTGAGAACACAAGACGAGATTTTAAAATAAGAAAAAATAAATTAAAAAACTTACACGTGATTGTGACGAGTCTCAATTCAAACGAGGAAGAAAGGGAGACTGGAAACGGATAAGAAGAGGACGAATAAGCAAGTAAATGAAATGATGACTGAGGGAAATAATGAGAAGCAGGTAGGTAAGTAGGAATTCGCACGTAATGGGAAAGTAGAAAATAAGTAAATGGAGCGGTTGATGAAGGAGGATAAAAAGGAGGAAAATAATAATTGATATTGGCCGAAAACACCAGAAATAAGTAAGCAATCATTCTTCCAAGCAATTTCAGTTCCAAATAGTAGGAGTAGGAGAAGAAGAAAAGGTGTAGAGGAAGCGCTTAAGGGGACGGATGAGAAAGTTAATGAGACAGGTGAAGAGAAATATGGAGATGAAGCCAAAGCAGAAAGTAAAGCGGACAAAAGGGAGGTGAATGAGTAAAATGAGAAAGAGTAGGTGGATGTGAGTGGGAGGACAAAGCAGAAGGAAGAGAGGAGGAGGTAGCACGAGAAGGAAAATAATTGTTAATACTATTTGGGTTCTAAAATTCCATATTGTATATATAAAAATTAAATGATACAATATAAGAAATCTTTGTCTTCTAACTTAATACATTATTAACAGAGTTTTTACATACTTACTGTGATCCAAATCTGTAAGTAAATTAACCTTGCTCCTTTCCGATTTAACGACGGTTATACTTCGAGTACTTTGCACCTTCGAACTGGTCGCACCCCTAACGACGTTCCTCTTAGATCTATCGTGGCGAGGAGATGGACTCCTAGAAGACATAGTTTCTGGATATTTGTCCGTCTTGCACGCTTTGCATACTAAGTTGTTAAGCGAGTTTTTCAAGGTGCACTTCGAGCAAGACCAGAACTCTCCCTTTTTCAAGGTCATGTCGTGGTTCAGGGTGATGGATCTGAGCTTGGAGCCGTAACAGGCTTCGCAAACGAGAGATCGCTCGCTGTTGACCAAGGTGCATTTTTTGCAAGTCCATTTTTGATCTTCTGTGGGACTATCGCCATCTGAAATTATTGAGAAACTTTTAACACCCCAGGAAGACACAGTGTGGTAAAACAGGTTATGTATACAGTGGAAATTTTGCTGAAATATTGTTAAATTTGATTATTTATATTTTACGTAAAATAAAAAAGCAAAATACAAACACAATCGATTAATAACAAAATGTTTTTTTAATCTATCAAATTAAAACTAGAGTCATTCAGAAAAAGGTGTATTTTTTCATTAAAAATTCATTTCTAACTATTAGATTATCGAGAACAAGTATGTTTATAGAACAACTTCTATGGCACGCATATAGGACATCACTAGACACTCGGTAATGGCTGAGTGTCTTATAATTTCGCATATAATTATATAGTTATATAAAACTATACAATATCTGAGTTTTCGTACAATAAAATATAATATTAATTTACCTGGTAAAAGTTGAAAATCGTCTTCTAGTTCTTGATCAAGAGTAGCAATTGGTACTTGAATTTTTGAGTCACTCCAATTAATTGGTCTAAAATAAAAATTAGTAAATTAAATTAAAAACATTTTGTCATATTATGACAAACTAAGATATTTTCACATTATCTAATTTCATCAATTATCATCAATTATCACATTATAAAATTTCAAGCAAAAACGTCAACTACTATAGGTGATCCATTTCTACTTGGCAGAGACAAAAGAAAAGTCAAAGCATTGGAGAAAAAACACACTTTTGTGAGTTGTCAAAAAACAACCCACTCACTCACTAACAAGACAGCCTGAATTTATAACAGATTGGATGTGAAAGGTTTGACCATCCACTATATTGGCCAGATTTAGCCTCTTCTGATCAATTTCTGGTTCTAAATAAAAAAAATGACTCGGAGAAGGCCAATTTGAAACGAACGATGTTGTCATAACCGACAATTCACATTATATTGAGGAAAAAGACTTTTCATGTGAAATAAAAAAGCTGGAATAGTGTCCTATCAAGTATATTGCACGAAAAGGAGACCATGATAAAAAATTAATTAATTAAAAGATTCTTTTGGAAATAACAACTATGTGTTTTTTATCGGCAAGTTTTTAGGGGCTTAACTGCCTTGTGGCACAATGAAATGGACCGAACCCCCCAATTAAATTAAGGAAAACTCAAAAGGATTACACGAGATTATTTTCATTTCCGAAACATTAAAGATCGAATCCCAAACAAAACGTTGAACTTAGTAGCCTTCACGTTAACCAAAAAGCACAAACACAAATTCGCGTGGAAGAACCTTAACTTAGACAACCAACTTTGTCGCAGTGTAATTTACTCTGATCTATAATATTATCTTAGATATGCGGACGACACTGTGATCTTAGCCGAAAACATTGAAGATCTTCAGAGACTGGTGACCAGAATAGCAGAGTATGGAAAAGAGTATGGTCTAACAATGAATGTCAAGAAGACGAAATTTATGAGAATATCGAAAACTCAAAGAAATAACGAGAATCTTCTAATAAACGAAACCAACGTCGAACAAGTGGACAAATATGCATACCTGGGAACAATGATTAACTCCACAAATGATTACAATCAGGAGATAAAAATAAGAATAGAAACGGCTAGAGCAAATTTCAACAAAATGAGAAGAGTTCTATGTACCAAGGATTTAAAACTGGAACTAAGAGTTAGGTTGGCGAGGTGCTATGTTTTTTCGACCTTATTTTATGGAATGGAATCTTGGACCTTGAATGCGACATCAATGAAAAAACTGGAATCATTTGAGCTGTGGGTGTACAGAAGAATTCTGAAAATATCATGGACAGAACAGGTCACAAACAAAGAGGTTCTGGGAAGGGTGAACAAAGAAATGGAAATTTTAAATTCAATAAAAACAAGAAAATTAGAATATCTCGGACATATTACACGTGGAGAGAAATACACCTTGCTCCAACTGATTATGCAGGGAAAGATCCAAGGAAAGAGAAGCATAGGGAGGCGTAGAATGTCATGGCTGCGCAACCTGAGAGAGTGGTACGGATGTACATCAAATGAACTTTTCAGAGCAGCCGTCTCAAAAGTCCGAATAGCTATGATGATTGCCGACCTCCGCCGCGGAGATGGCACTTGAAGAAGAAGATAATATTATCTATAATAGATCTATAATATATCAAGAGATCGTAAAGCACACAATGCTTTCTCTGTACATACAGTCATTCCCAACATTTAGATTCTGTGGCCTGTAAAAGTATTTATTAATATTAATAAGAAACTTACTTGTTTGAAGAACAGTTCATGGTAATATTTCTATCTTCCGTGACAGTTACAGTACAAGGCTGACTCAACGATGGCGGCGTTCTCCAACTTTTACAAATATCACATTTCTCGACGCTAAAACCGTTGTATGCGAAAGAACACTGCCTGCAAGTCCACCGTCTTTCGTTCAACACCCAACTAGACTTCGTTCCTGTCGATTCCCTCATCAGTTGCATACTAAAAAAATTGTAAATGAGGTTCGAAATGCTCCAAATTTTTGTATACATTGTATAAATAAATACTTACATTTTGTTGTGCTTGTCGGCATCAAATTCAATATTTCTTTTCTGGGCATTAATAATGGTCTGATTTTCATAAAAATGTTTATCCTTGTCCGGTTCTGAGATTCCTATATAAGTGAAAAGAGTCCCTTTATCCTTAGAAGTAGTATCACAAATGTTCCTGCTGTTATAATTCTTGCCGCAAACGCTATTCAGATTATCAAATAAGGAGGAATGTTGAGAAGATTGAATATCAGTCATTGAGGTGCTGACCTTCGGAAAGCTACCCAGTGTAGCTTCGAGACTTCTATTTAAGTTGGGCATATGTAGATTGTGAGCTGATGGCAGTTCAGAGAGAGATCGTCGGTAGTACGGTTTATGACTTTCTGAATGAAGAGATTCGTTATCCGCCCAATTATTTACCTGAAAGAAGAAATAAGTAAAAAACCGAATAAAATAACCAATTTGGCATTAGGTATGTGTACAAGGACGACGCGAAAAGTTCTCAACTAGTATTAGCGTGGTACCTATGAAACACTTGGTACTGTATACTACAAAATTAATAACTGATTGTGTTACTGACCTGTAGGTTCAACTAAGAAGGATGCTGTAGATTGGAATCCTTAATGGTGCAGAAATAGGTGTTGACCAATGACAAAGTAACAGGTATATGTGGAGGAAGAGGTTACTAGAGTTGGAGAGGAGAAGAAGGAAGAGTTAAGAGTGCTCAAAATTACTAATAAAAATTTAGGTACCTAAGTTAGGTATATATATATATATATATATATATATATATATATATATATATATATATATACGCTAACTAGGTTGTTACTTTTTTACGTTCCCGTTTAGAAGATAGACTTCAGAGATGCCTGAGACCCTGTCCATGTGAGCGATAATTTTTTTTTAATTTATCGCGGCTTTGTTCGAGGTATTTCTTTGAATTGGTTCCAATCTTACTTGAGGAAATGGGAAACAACTACTTAAAGCAAATGATACTGACTCTAGTCACAAAAGCGTTGTATGTGGAGTAGCATAAGGTTCAGTACTGGGTCCTCTACTTTTCCTTATCTTTATAAATGACATCACTAACATAAAAATCGATGGGAAAATTTTTTTTTGGTGATGATACCAGTATTAACTGGAGGAACTCTAATATTGCAACTCTTCATGTAATTATAACTTCTGATCTACTTATAATAAAAACCTGGTCCGACTCTAATTTACTCTCTTTTAACGTGGATAAGACAGTAGCAATATCCTATAAAGGATACACTTAATAACAGCCACATCAGTATGGTTGATTCTGTAAAATTTTTTGGTACTTTTAGAGACAGCAACCTTAAATGGTACCTTCATATCGATTTGTTAACTTTTCTTATTGCCATCGAGTCTAAGAAATAAAAACAATATGAAGAAATATGCTAAATGGCATATACAATAAAACAAATACTCATACAAAATTCATGCTTACACACAGAATAAAATTTTTGTTCCATTATATATCTACCATAACAACAAAGGTTTGCAAAATATAAAAAACACAATTGCCAATTCTAGGTTCTTGCTAAAAAACCGTTTAAACAGGCATATTAAACATACTAAAACAAAATCTAAAAAAATTGGGCAAAGCAGCATTTACAAATATGTAAATATAGATGGATTTATAAATTTGATACAGGAAAAATTTTTCTTGGCTTGTTAGAATTTTTTCGAAATAAATCTCTTATTGCTAAATATAGCCATATTTAGGCAAGTTTTCAACTGACTAGAGAAAGAATCGAATATCCCATTGTCAAAGCTGTCAAATGACAATATTTTTTTTTAGAAATATTAAAAAATTAACATTCCAAGCCAGATAACGTTAAGAGCGTAGGCGCAAAATTTCGGGCCAATGCTTTTTAAATGCATTCATTTTTTTCGAATCCTGAGAAAACTAATAAGTATTTTTGAAAAATTTAAACTCAGAATGAAAGATTATATTATTACTGAGGGCCGAAAGTCCCTGAAAACTTCTATAATGTTTATTTTAATAAGTTACAGGGGTGAAAAAGAAGAGAAAATTTAGTGTAATTTTTAATTTCAAATATCTCATTCAAAAAAACTTGTTGTTTATTCTAAGGGACTTTCGGCCCTCAGTAATAATGTAATCTTTCATTCTGCATTTAAATCTTTCAAAAATATTTATTAGTTTTCTCAGAATTCGAAAAAAATGAATGCATTTAAAAAGCAATGGCCCGAAATTTTGCGCCTACGCTCTTAAGGAATAACATCACCGATTCCGCTGAGCATTATATAGCTCATTTATTGATTGCAGTTCTTAACAAGGAGTCCTGCTCAAAAGTACAATATCTGCAAATAGATAGAAAAAACGAATGCTTTAACAGTTACAAGATTCGTACAAGAAGGATTAGCGAACTTCTTTCTACCAGATCCCTTCCTTATGAAAAGTTATTGCTGTTTTTATCCGATGCTGCACCCTATTTGGCCAAAGCAGAGCAACATAATGTAATATTTTACTCAAAAGTTCATTATGTTTGGAGCATTGTGTTAGTAGAATTGCGAAAGAAATTAGAAAATCTTTTCCTCTTATTAATGAAGTTGTATCTAATATAAAAAAATTCTCTCAAAGCATCTTTAACCCCTTAAGAAACTATCCCGAGATAATTCATCTTGCACTTGTTGCATCTAAAATAACCAACCCGAGATATCTCGTTTTGAGCTATTTAGTGGGAATTTAAGCGATTTATTTCGTTCTTTCGAGTTAGGCTTTCGGAATTTGAACGAGAGGAGACGTTAATCACCCCATACGAAGAAATGCTGATCTGCGAGTTTCTGGGAAGAGCAGGAGAGGAATACAAAAGAAGACCTGGGGTCTTCTACCGCTTAGGTAGGGACATGTTGGTAAAGGGGATTGATATTGATATGACTCAAGATATAAACTTATGGAGAAATGTAATTTGGGAAGCTAAAGCATAAAGGTAAAGAGAATGATGATGATGATCTATATACATTTTCTGTTCCGTGTTTAATTAATTGTGTTTCGTGTTATTCAGAAACTTTGACCTATCGGTTTTAAAATGTTACCATTTTTCTGATATTCTATGGAGAATATTTACCTATAGAAGTGGCAAAATTAGAATAAATGTAAATGAAGGAACTCCGCCAGTTTAATTAAAATATAAAATTACAACAGGGAAACATAATATCTTCAAAAGTGTTATATTAGTCGTTGGAGATCTTCAGGAAACTAAACGGTTGGAAGAACGATTTAAAAGGAAAATATAAGCGACCATGAAACACAAAAGAAGAAGAGAAAGAGCAAAGATGACATGATCCGACACGAAGACTAAAGTATAATAGAAACATATGTATTTAAATACTTACCAATTATAAAACAGAACAAAAACTTGTACGAAAACAATTGTATATACACTTAACATCTATTTAAACGAAACTACTTAATAACTGAAATAAGATTCCATAATAGTAATGACTCTGAGGAAAAAACTGTCTATCCAAGATAAAAAACTCGACAACAAACTTGTCAAAGGTCATTACGTATTATATGAAGAGGTCGTTACTATTATAAGACCGTTTTTATTAAAAGGACGAACTATAATAATTATTATAATTTACTTCTGTCCTACAAGATTTCTTAATAATTATTGATATGAATATATTAATGAGCATTTTAGTCGAGTCAATCAAGTCTAGAATTATTATAAAATCGTATTTATGTTCGATTGTGATTTTTTTAAATGTATGTTCTTTCAAATATTTAGTATTAACAAATATTTCATTCGAAAATATGAAGAGAAGAAGATAATATTCATAAGGTTATTACCAATAGCTCAGAAAATTGGCAGTTAAAAAAAAAAGAAAAGGGGAGAGAAACAAAAATCGTTATTTGTCACATTTAAATGAGGTTATGTGATTAAAACACGGGAAAAATATCAAAAAATGGATTTCTTCAAATTTTGACGATTTTCCGAAATTTTCGGAAATCATACATTATTTTATGATACCAAGGTACTCTTACCTCCGTTGTGACAGGTATTTTGGAAACATTGAAGGAGATATAACAAAATAAGCTAATGATCGAAAAACGTGACATCAACAGCCGGTGTAGCAATCCTCGTACAGGAAAGCAGGCTCTGATTAAAGAAAATCAAGCAAGGATAATCTAATGAAAAAAATTATCGCAATGCATGGAAAGATCAATCTGATACCTTTAAAAGTGTTCACGATAGGATTACCCAAATGCAAAATCTGATGCAGGAAACGCAAATCAATTGGCAAAGTACAAACAAGAAAAAGAGTGCCAGACAGAGAAGATGCGGTACCGAGGGAATGAAGAGGAATTAGCAATTGAGATCGAATTACAAACTAAAAAAATACCTATCTATACCATTTTTTATCAATGCCAACTTTTAAACAAATAATTATCTTACACAACCCTTACATTCTTAGTATTAGAAAGGCTACTATTACATAAAATCGAGCAAGTTGTTCCCATAAACGAAATTATACCACAACACCAATTTGGATTTAGACGTGAACACTCAACCATCCAACAATGCCACATAATAGTAAATATAATAATTAAAACAACTCTCGAAGAGAAAAAGTACTGCGCTGAAGTGTTTCTAGATATACAACAGGCATTTGATATATGGCATAAAGGTCTCCTCTACAAATTGAAATTACACCTAACAGACCAAGTATACTTTATTCTAAAATCGTATCTTACTGATCGTTACTTCCAAGTCAAAACCGAAGACAGCTACTCAAATTACCACATCATACAATCTGGCGTACCTCAGGGTAGCGTTTTGGTCCCATTTCTGTATCTGATATTTACAGCAGACGTTCCAACCAGCAACGATACCTTCTTAGCTACTTTGGCTGCAAAACTGGCTTTGGCAAGCGATGGAATATCAGTGTTAATGCTATCAAACCAGTACATATTACTTTTACAACAAGAAAATCTACATTTCCACAAGATTAAATTAATAATACTCCCATTCCTATAAAACCAGTTGTCAAATACTTGGGAATGCATCTGGATGAAAAACTTACATGGACAACGCACATCAAAACTAAATGGAAACAACGAGATCTTAAACTAAAAAATATGAACTGGCTATTTAACAAAAGGTTTCAGTTATCTCTTGAAAATAAACTGCTTCTGTACAAAGCTATACTCATACCAGTTTGGGCATATGGAATAGAACTATGGGGCTGTAGTAAACCTTCAAATACGAAGATACTTCAAACATTCCAATCCAAAATACTCCCTGTGATAAGTAAAGTTCCACGGTATGTACCTAACCATACACTTCACAATGATCTGGACATCCCATTACTTAAGGACATAATAAAGAACCACTCAATAAAATATTATAATCGCACCACTGATTACAACAACGAACTGATAAATAATTTATTCACCCAACCACTTGCCGAAAGAAGATTGAAGAGAGTATGGCCAGAAGACCTACCGCAATAATACTTAGAGAACTGTCACTGGACTGTACCTAACTCACGTTAATTTACTTACAGACTATTTACTTATTACTCTGTGTATAGAGTAGATTGTAAACATGCAATATAAAAATATTCTTACTTTATGGATTTCCCTCGTATATTCGACAATTTTCAAATTGTATGTAAATAATGTCTATTCGAGATAATTCGTTATTAGAATAATTGTCACATTTTCATATATTGTGCCAAAATAAGTATATTTTTAGAAAACAATAAAAAAACTTACGCGTCCATTAAAAAAAAACAATATCACCGACGGGCGATATAATGAATTATAAATGAGAACCTCAATCTCTCGTTTATTAATCTGTTATGACCTGAGAATAATAAATGTCTCAATGGATCTATTAAAGAACTCAAATTAAAATATCGATAATATCGCTGTTCGAACTATAATCGTACAGTTCCAATTACTGCTATCTCTGGCATTGTTCATGTTACAAAAAGAGCTTTGTGTAATATTTACAAACGAAAAACTCGATTGCAGAGAGTAATTTTCCTTGTTTTTACTTCTAAAAGTCATTATGTTTTATTAGGACATCGGAGAAGATTTACTGCGCTTAAAATATAGATTTGAAGTTATTTTCTTGTGGCATATTATGTGCAATTATTATTTTTGATGGGAATAAACCACAATTTAAGTTTGTTTAAATTTTTTTTTATTTAAACATCAATCTAATATTAAAAATAGAGAATTTTATAGATCTCAAATATGCAAACACGCGTGGGAAAATGAACATAGGGTTCATTGGAAAGATTCAAATATTTACCTTTTTAATTGGTCTCTGTGGCTTGTCTTTATTGCTAAAAATGAATTTTTCTGTAGAAGAGTTAACATATATATGATCTATGTATTAGGAGAAAGTTCGAGAAATTGCTTATTTGCATCCAGAATATATCACGAGGGATATCCTGAACGGATGAAGCCAAACGCAAGAGCTTTTGAAAAATTAATGGATGGCTTTTTTCGCACTGGGTCAGTTGCATATGAAAAAAATGAGAGAACCAAAACTGTTCTAAGTGAAGAAAAGAAATATGATATACTGATAGCTACTACTGATAGTGAAATTCGTTAAAGTGCAGAGACTTAGATGAGCTGGACACATTGCTAGGATGTCAGATCACGAATACACGAAGAGATTAACATTTTCAAAACCAGAGGGCACAAGAAGCAGAGGACGACCACGAATGAGATGGATTGATGATGTGGAAGAAGACCTACAGATTCTAGGGGTTAGAAGATGGAGGGAAGTTGCCAGGAATCGACAGGAGTGGCGACTTCTTTGTGAGCAGGCCAAGATCCACAACGGATTGTCGAGCCACTTATGATGATGATGATAGCTACTACTGAAGATCCCCACATCAGCACTGTCAACAAGACAGTACTTAGTCAAACTTCGGCGGCAAAAATCCTTCGTAAACAAACTGCATCTTTACCGCTTACAGTTACATCAAGAATTGACAGTCGATGATCAACGCAGATTAGATTTTTGTCAGTGGTTTCAGCAGCAAGTGCAAAGAGACCGATTTTTTTTCGATTATGTGCTTTTTGGAGATGAGGCTACATTTCACAAAAATGTAACGGTAGATCGGCATAATTTTCATTACTATGTATCAAGCAATCCCTATTTTGTTAACACTCATAGTCAAACTAGGTGGTCTATAAATATTTGGGATGGTATTGTTCAATTATGTGATTGGCCCATATTTTTTTAACGGTCGTGTGAATGGTGCCATATATCTGGATTTTCTAATCATTTGCCAACATCACTGCAAAATTTACCGCTTAATATAATTAATTTGAAATTCTCCAAAATTAATTTTTTCATGTGGGACTATATAAAAGACCGTGTATACCAGAAGCCTCCAACAACACCAGATGATATGAAAAATAGAATAAGAGAAGCTTTTAATAACATTGACTTACAAATGTTAAGAAATGTGGCTCGAATTGTGGGCATTTTAAACATTTATGTACTTTAGGCTTATTTCCTTAATATCACATTAATTGTTACATTCTTACTGTTAGTTATTTATTGAATAAAAATAATTTTATTAATGCATTCCCGAAAATTGAAGAAAACTAAAAATATCTCGGAAAATAATGAGTTTAGGTATAGGGCTATGCTATATAAAAATGAAAGAGTATCATAAATACAATCATCATCATTGGTGCTACAGCCATATAAAAGAGCTTCGACCTTCCCAATTCTATTACGCCAGACGGTTCTATCCATTGTCAACTTTTGCCAGTTTGCTGCGCCTATTTTTCTACCATCCTGATCTACACCATCCCTCCATCTGAGTTTTGGCCTACCCCTACTTCTACTTCTCACAGGTTGTGACATAAGGATTCTTCTAGGAGGGTTGTTCTGCTGTGATCTTGCCAGATGTCCTGCCCATCTTAGTCTTCCTATTTTTATACGTCTTTACCACCAAATATATGTTTATATCTGTGATATATCTCGTAGTTGTACCTCCTTCTCTAAACACCATTTTCACAGATGCCACCGAATATTCTTCTCAGGATCCTTCGTTCAAATATAAGCAGGAAGTTTTCATCTGCCTTGGAAATGGTCCATGTCTCCGACCCATATGTCAACACTGGTTGTATAAGGTTTTTGTATATGGTTATTTTTGTTTTTTGGCTTAAGTTTCTGCTTCTCATATGTCTACTCAGTCCAAAATAGCATTTGTTTGCTAGGATTATTATTCGCTTGATTTCTTCCGTCATGACGTTCTCCTTGATGATCAGGGAGCCTAAGTATGTGAATTTGTCCGCCACTTCAAAGATAGAGTTATCAACCGTGAATTGGTGGCCGATGTTTCTGGCTCTATTGTTGGGTGTTGATGCCATTATCTTAGTTTTCTCCTCATTTACTTGCAGGCCTATATTTTTTGAGGCGTTTGACAAGGTGGTATACATTTCTTCTAGCTTGCGTGTTGTGCGGGTAACTAGGTCAACATCATCTGCATATGCCAAAATTTGGGATGATTTATTAAAAATGTTTCCTCTGTTTTCTATTTGGACATCCCTGACCGCCTTTTCCAGAGCTATGTTGAAAAGGAGACACGCCAGCGCATCTTCCTGTCGCAGCCCAACATGCGTTTTAAATGCCTGTGTTGCTCGCCCTGTATTTCGACTTTGCAAACAACTTACGCATTGTAGCCTTAACCAATCTTATCAGTTTATCGGGGATGTGGAATTCATCCATGGCTTCGTACAATTTATTTCTTAGGACACTATCATAGGCCGATTTAAAATCTACGAAAAGATGGCATGTGTCGATATTGAATTCATTGGTTTTTTCCAGTATTTGCCTTAGCACAAAGATCTACTCTGTTGTTGATCGATCATGCCTAAAACCACTTTGATATTCGCCAAGAAGCTCCTCTGAATATGCACTCAGGCGACCATATAAAATACTCGAAAATATTTTGTATGCTGTATTTAGGGTTATTCCTCTATAGTTTCTACATTCCAATTGATCACCCTTTTTGTGTAGCGGGCAAACGATCCCAATACACCACTCTTCCGGGATTTGTTCCTCATTCCAGGCTCTCAGTATGATTTTATATATATATGATTAATCAGAGTAGCACTTCCACATTTAATAAGTTCCCCGGGCATACTATCACTTCCTGGAGATTTATTATTTTTTAGGTGTTTTTTGCATCCCGTACTTCTTGAATTGATGGAGGCTCCAATGGTATATTGTTGCTTGCTCCTGGGGGTGGTTGATTTGGATCTTCTACTTCGATAGTAAGTAGTTCTTTATAGTGTTCCACCCACCTTTTCAATACTTCTTTTTTGTATTGAGTATATGCCCCTCCTTATCCGTACATAGTCCTATCCTTGGTTTAAATTCTTTTCTTGCTTTATTTAGGTTTTTATAGAATTTTCTTGTTTGATTTTCCTTTTTTAATGCCTCAAGTTCTTTCAATATTCTATTTTCATAGTTTGCTTTTTTCTCCGATGGATGTCCTTCTCTTCTCTTCTGAGATCTTTATATTTTTGTTCTTTTTCTCGGGTTCTTCTTTGTTGCATCAGTTTATAGGCATTGTTCTTTTTTCTTGTAATGTCCTCGCACTCAGCATCGGACCACTCATTGCGTGGTGGTGGTCTTTGCGGCCCTAGAATGTTATTTGCTGCGTCTTTTATATAATTTTTACACATTTCCCATCATGTACTCACAAATACAATATTTCTAAAAAATAAAGTATAGGGTGATCCATATAAAAAATTGAGAAAATCGTACTTTCGTCTTGTAGTTCACCTTCTATACAAATTTTAGTTAATGATTTCAATTAAACTGAATTTTATATAAAATAAATAATTATTTACGAATCACTTCTTTATATACAATTAATCACCCTGTAGAGTTCCACATATTTTCCAAGTATGGAGAATATCATTGCCTATAGTTTTTCTAAATAAGTCTTTTGGATATCTTGTACCACAGTGGAATTCGATGTCGCGCTAAAAACTTACCCTATATATATATATATATATATATATATATATATATATATATATATATATATATATATATATATATATATCCATTTCTAACTACATATAAATCACTATACCATCAATTCTTTTTATATTTGTACAAATACTCTAAATTTAAAAGTTATAATGTTAATAGAAATTATTTCCCCGAACAAACTTTCTAATATTCCCGAAAACTAACGAAATTTTCGGAGATATCAGTTCAAATCTTTATGTAAAGCCGACAAAATAAAAAACATTCAATGTCAACTAACCGAATCGATTTTGCTTAAGCCTTGGTGATATTTGTTTAATAGTGTTCCTGTACATTAACAATACATGTCACAGATCGACCTTTATATGAAATAAAAAAACGTGAAAAAAAACTCCCACGTGAACACTTTTAAACCGAACATATCAGGCGTTTCATAAAACTGAAAGTAATGGTGTCATTATTGATCCAGAGGATTAAAAGTGTTTTTATTTGATTTTATTTTTAGTGGGATGTATGGATGACATGCATATATCAGTAAAATTATAAAAAAGTAGATGTTTGCAAACGGTTTCTGGTATCTGTTTGTTTTTTAATCATCATCATCAAGACTTTCCATTCTTCGTACAATGATTGCCACTCTATTCTGATTCCTTTATTGCGAATAATCTGTCTACATTCTTTTATTTTTACAGGTTGTTGTATGCATTGGTTTTAGTTACATTTTCTCGTTTTTTTTTTTTGTATTTTTACATAGTTCGATCCATCTTTGTTGCTTAGGTCTTTCTTTCCGTATATCTAACCTATAGGCCAGTAAAGGAAAAAAAGCTGGAAAAGCTTATTTGCTGTGTGCAAGTACTTGGAGAGAATACAAAAAAAAGGATCGTGCGCGTGAAGCGGCGAAACCTTGCATTTTTATTAGCACATTTCATAAGTACTATCGTGAAAGAAAGTGGGATTTCGCAAATGTATTATAAATTGTAAAAATACAACAAGAAATAATCAATTTAAGTTCTATTTGTTTCCAAATTGTAAGCAAAACTACAATAATTATTGTATTAAATAAACAACTGCAAATCATTTTATTTGCAATTTACTAAAAAGTTCGCTGATCTATGACACAAGATGTCTCTCTTCCGAAATGTTTACCTTTTGATAACCTCTACCTCCAGACGAAATAAATCATTTTTTACTACAATTGCAGAGAATATATTTACATATCTTCCCACTATTAATGAAAATGTCCCCTTTAATTATAGAAATTATCCTTCTCCGAGCAAGTCTTTTTTTTCGTCCCGTTGTGGAAGAAGAGGTCTCTCAAATAATAAAGTCTCTTAGTAATTCTAATTGTAGGGACGTTCACGAAATTAATGGCAAAATTTTAAAAGAAACTTACCAAATAATTTTAACACCTTTCACTCATCTTATTAATTTAATTCTATCAACTGGAGTATTTCCAGAAGTACTAAAATACTCAAAAGTACTACCTATTTACAAAAAAGGTGATTCTTCAAAAACTGACAATTACAGACCCATAAGCATTATTTCTACTTTTGGGAAAGCGATTGAAAAGGTTATCAAACAACAATTTTATTCCTATTTTGAGTGAAAAGTACTCGTTCTACTACGAACGCCGTATTTAATGTTGTGAGCGGTGATTGATGGGCTTGAACGCGGCGATCGCAAAGCAATTTCTCTTTGAAGGCTTTTGATTGCGTTATAACTTCTTATCTATGTGACAGACACCAGGCGGTAGTGTCTAAAGCTCATCTCTCCAATTTTCTATCCTTAAAACATGGCGTCCCACAAGATTTGGTCTTAGGACCTCTTTTGTTTATTATTTATGTCAACGATTTGCCTAAATTCATATCTCCGTACAAAACCGTACAATTCGCAGATGATACGACATACGTTATATATCAGAAAAAAATAATGATGATTTACAAATGTTTCATGAAGAAGTTTCTACTAAAACTAGCTCATTGTTTGCTGCAAACAAACTAAAACTTAACTCTGATAAAACGCAAAATTTGGTTATATCTGAAAGTAATTTACATAATGATCCAGATAACAAAGAGATTGTTAAACTATTGGGGATAACAGATAATCGACAGAACTGGTCGGCTCATATCTCACAACTTAAGAAAAAGCTATCAAGTTCATTATTTGTTATTCGCCAACTGGCAAGGGTTGAAACATTAAAAATGACATATTTTTCTTTATTCCACTTTCACCTAAACTATGGTGTAATCATATGGGGCAATTCAATAAATGCACTTCAAATTTTTAGAATGCAAAAGAAAGCTATCAGGATTTTAGCAGGTTTTCAGTTAAAATACGAGTAATATATCAAAAGTGCTAATAATTTCGCTGATCTATGACACTAGGAGTCGCTCTTCCGAACTTGCGCATAGCGAATACAGGTTTTTGAAGATTGTGAAAGGTATATGAGGGATAGCTGATGAGAAATCCTTGAAGGCGTACAGCTGATTTTGCTTTGTTTTTTTAAACTATTATAAACAGTGAAAAAATAATTTTTTGCCTATAAAACATTTCTTATTTATTATTGTTGTAAAAAGTTGCAAATGTTAAAAAGATCATTAATTTGCGAGTTTCTAAATTAAAATATATAAACAAGTGACCGCGATAATAGCAAAAAACCCTTATGTTTGCAGTAATTTATAAATTTTAGTTTTTTTTTGCATAAGGACAAGTAATATAACTAGTTCAAATTATTGCAATTAATGAATTATTGAAGTGTGCTAAATTTCAAACACATCGACCAAATAGTTTGTAAGTTATTCATTTTGTTTATCCCGGAGAGCGAATATTTATACAACTGTACTTGCCCATTTTAATTTTCGTCGCACAGTACGTTCAGAAGCATTCTCACTGACATTTTGAAGCGATTTTATCAATTTTGTGGTGGCAAATCTGTTTTCCAGACAAATTTTCTGTCCTTGGAGTGAAAATAGTCTTTCTGTCGCATTTTTTCTTTCGTTTTGGGCTCAATTCTTCCCCTGATTCAATCTTCTTCTTTGTGCGTCCGACACTAGCTTCAGAAACCTTCAATCTTTGTGATATTTCTCGGTTTGAAAATATTTTAGCATTCACTTTAGAGGACCTTTACTTTAGTTTTTTTACATGGTGAAAGATTGCATGCTTATGCAGTGTTGTTATATGAGACAAATAAATACATATATGAAATTAATGTATAATAAATTTCCTTAATAAAAATCCATTTCGTGTATGTTTGTATGTGAAAGTACTGTATATAAACTTATATAAAACAATAAATTATTAAAAAATAGGAGTGCTTCTAATAATTTGGCCAGGGATATATATATATATATATATATATATATATATATATATATATATATATATATATATATATATATATATATCCAAAGAATAAAATCCCTGAAATGGCAATGGGCAGGACATATAGCAAGAAGAACAGACAACAGATAACTATGTGGTACCCCAGGAACGCTAAGAGACCAAAGAGGCGACCGAATCTCAGATGGGATTATGATATAAGAAAATTAACAGGAACGTGGTCTTGAATAGCACAAGGTAGAAAAATATGGGCGCAAATGAGCGCAAATTATAAGAACAACGAATAACTAAGACATCGTCGAATAAGGACATAGAATAACATTGAAATAAGGGACGCTGCACCGTAATTGGAAACAGTTGATAAAGCTGCACATGATGATGATGATGATGATATATATATATATATATATATATATATATATATATATATATATATATATATATATATATATATATATATATATATATATATATATATATAATATCTAATGTATCCTTGCTGGGAGCTCCCTAAATTATTTGTATCTTATATGAAACATTTGTTTTTCGTAAATATTTACTAGCAATTAATAATTCTTTTAAGTTTGTAAAAATCACCTACACCTTTGGTGTTGTGGTGCTTAACAAACCCTCAGTCCATGAATTAGTTTAAAACTTATTCAGTTTGTTAAGTAAAAGTAAAAAAACATTTAAAACTCTTTTTTTTTTCAATTACACTAGTACGTTTTTCAAAAGAATAAAACTACTGCAATAATCTACACCCAAAACAGTCTTCTTAAACGCATTTTCCGTGACGTGTGATCGTTTGTAATGTAAAACATTAAATTCTGAGTTTTTTATTCATATTTCAAATGCCCCATATTTGTTACCACAGCTTAAAATTGAAATTTCATGTCATAGGTTATAAAGATTGATTTCTAGAAATGAAAAGTTTACTACAGCTGGTCAATGAAAGTGATCAATTTTATTGATCTCACGAGAATCTTAAAAAAATGGCGAAAATCGCGCCACATTAATTTATTTAACACCTTTATAAAAACTGAGTTTATTCTTGGCAAAATACAAAAACTGCATACAAAAGCTCCTTTAAAACGCATCTTGATTTTTGTCGATAGGACCTTTGGATCAAAAGATATCGAATTTTTACCATCCAGCTGATACAAATTATATTGAACATTGATTTCACGCGCGTAACTGACATGCAAAATCGACAGTCGCTTTTCTTTTTACACAAAAAATGCTTATAAACATTTTTGTTTAAAATTATCTCAGCTACATTTTTTATTTGAAACATTTTTTTCTGCAGTGTACAGATTCTTAGTAAATCATATTTTTCATGTTTTTACCCCCCTGCGTACTGGGTTTTAGGGGGAAGCTCAGGGATAAAAGTGGTCAACTTTTTTGCATTTTTTTTGGGTTCCCGAAGTTAATATTCTCTGCAAAATTCAGCTTGTTCATATGATTTTTAGGCATCAACTCTCTGACGACAGAACTACTCATTATTTTCTGACTAATGTTATTAGAACAAAAGATCTCTATGAAAAACTAATAACTTTTAAACTATTTGATAGAATGACCTGGAAAATTTGAGTGTTTGTTAAATACTACAAGACTTAACTTTAGATGCAACATCAAAGCCATAGTTATTTATTTTCAGTTTCCAGAGCAACAAATTAATTTTGCCACTTTTAGAATGGATAATTTTGAAGTTTTTTTAAAGCGTTTAAAGACAAAAGTCTGGAATTTTATTTAAAATAAGTAGTTAGTAAGTAAAAAATCCAAAAAGTTTTATTTCTTGCACTTAATTATTAATAACTAAAAAACAACATTGCATTATCTGCAGGAAAGATAAAGGTTTTCATATAATTAGATACTTTGATTATTCGAAAGTCCCAAATATGGTCAGATTTTACTTATTTCCATGAAAGCATAAAATAGATATGCCATTCAACTAAAACTATAGTCAGTAATGAAGTTATGATGTGGGATGTATCTATATCAAGAAATAAATATCTATATATCAAGGAATTTTTACTTTTCTTTAGCATATTGTGGTGTAAAATAGCATGCAATGAAAAGTTTGGGGCATGCAAAAGGAATTTTTGTTTAAACAAATGGACTGACAAACACAAAAAGGGAATAAAAATGTAATGGCAAACATATGAAATCCAAAACTTTAAATTGCATTACTATGGATATAATTATGGTCTTCCTACAGGTGGTCATATAGAATTTGTTTTGAAAATTTTTTTGGAATGTCTAATTCATATTTTTGCCAAAAATTATGATTTCCATAAAAGCATTCTTAGAAACTAAAAGAATGTGTCATCTAACAATAACTAGTGCTCAATTTAAAATATATTACCTTAATAATGACACTAGGTTTTAAATTGCTATTCAAATCAGGTGAATATGGAGATTCACAAGCCTCACACACTGTCAAATTAGCACTGTTTAATAATGTACATTGTTTGCACGTCCAAGTAGTAGCTGGAACTAAATTTTTAACTGTCCATATATAATTAGTAGGTGGACCAACTTCATTAATACCACTAGCTGTTGTTCTTATGTCTTTTTGTTGTCCATCTACTAAAGAATTGCAGGCTTTTTGGGCCACTGAACAGCTCACACTCTTTATAAGTGAGAGTGATTTATTTCTTTGGCATTTGCATATTAATAGCTTATCATAACTTAAATTGTCAAAATTTCTGTATGTTAAAGAACAAACTTTGCAAGGTGATGCTGTGTTATTCATGATTTTTAACCGTGAATTACATATTATGCATTTCAAGACTATTGTTGTAAAATAAGTGTCACAAACTGTACAATAAGTGACAAATGATAAAGTTGGTAAACTGAAGTATTTTTTTAAACAGCTTAAAGAAGTCTTATTAAATGACGAAGGGGTCAGTAAAACTGTGTGTTCATCGATAGGGGTATTATTCACAACACTGAAAAAATACTTAAATTATTGATCTTCAATATAAAGACAATAGTATGGCCTACCTTTGAACAATTTCCTTTTTTGGAGTATTTAATCGTCGAATAACAGTGCACTCTTGATTTTTGTCGAAATTATAAATGACCGACGATAAATCCGAGTCATCAAAGAGCTCCCTTAGCGTCCCACATCTAATACATTTTATTCTTTCAGTTGGATTGATCAAACTACAGATAGTACAATGCCATTGTAGAACAGATGCAATCGCACCCATGGTAAATGGTACATGGCTAAAAGACCCATGAATCTAGCGAGAAATAAATAACTTTCAAGTTTTGATCAGCTGATATTTTTGAAAATACGATCAAAGCAGTGACTAAATATGGATTAGACGTCGATTCGATATAAACAAACGAAATGTACCACACGCATGTCAAAGCTCTTTCTCTTTTCACCTTTCCTGTTTAAAATTGACATTTGCATAATATATAATATAATGTCACTTTAGCCACAACAACCTATTCATACCATACGTCTATTAAATTTAAAATTTTTACAAATAGAAGCTTCGAATTTTGGATTAAAGACATAAAAGCAACGTATATAACTAAAGATATCTAAAATAATTTATAAATGACGAGTACCAATAATCGGAATTTCATAATTGTTTTTATTTAAAAATATAAATATTACCTCTATTTATAATCTCTCGATAAATTATAAATTATTTCTATTCAAAAAATAACTTCAAAACTATTTTACAAATTTAATTTCTAATGATCTGTGATTTTACATGCCATACCTGTCAACGAACTGATAATTTTTAATATTGGCTGCCCTGATAAAAACGACAAATAAAAGTTTAAAATTTTGTTTTAATATATGGTAAAATTTAAACTAGAAATAATTTAATTAAATAGTTGTCGGTTATAAAATAAAACAATAAAATGGATAAAAGTGTAGATGTTGAAATTATACTCACTGAATACAAGTCTGTACCATATTACATTTGTTAATAAACAATAATTTATTTACTTTATTTTTTAGTAGTAATACCACCAAGAAATCAATAGTTGCCATAGTGGAAAACTATTTGAAAAATAAGATTTTTCGTCCAAATAGTGTAATAAATTTTGAACGAGAAAATACAAGCATTCTTCACGGTGTTGTTAAAACAATTATAATAGGAGAGATTGAAGGTTATGTAAGTTTCCAAAGGAGTACTAATGTTTTAAGTAAGACTGTAATATTAAACAATATCCCTTAAAATAATTGTATAACATAGAGTAAAATATTTATGGGATCTTTCTTTCTTAAAGTTTATAAAGTTCCTAATCAAAGATCTGTTATTGAATTAACATATTTTAGTTTTTTTTTTATTGTAAGAAGAGCTTGCACTGGTTCTTTTATTTTTATGTATAGAGAAGACTATTGAGTAAAATTTATTGGGAATTAGAGATAGACACTTTTATCATTATCATCTTTGACTTGACAATCTTCTGTGGTCGCAATTCTGTTCGGTTTCTGGCAATGTGTTGCCATCTTCTGATCTCTAGTATCCCTAAGTCGGTCTCAACTCCATCTAATCACCTAATTCGCGTACAGCCTCTACTTCTTCCTATAGGTGTTCCTGTGGTTAGCTTTTTAGCAATCATATTGTCAGGCATTAGTTTATAGCTCCAGATATTTTTAGGAGTATCTTTCACTTGAATATTCCCAAAAGTATTTCATCCTTCTGGGGTAGAGTCCATGTTTCTGCCCCATATGTGAGGATTGCCTCAGCAGTGTTTTGTATATAATGATTTTAATTTTTCTTTGGATATTTGTTGAGTGGAATTGTTTTTGGAGTCCATATTTGTAAGGTTTATTAGTCTTTTAATGTCTTCGCATGTTTTGTTGGTAGTAGTCACTAGCAAGTCAAGGTATATGAATCTGTCAAACACATTTAAAGATAGGACTTCCGACACAGATAGATAGACACTGTACATTAACTAAATCTCAGATATAGTTTATAAATATGTAGATTTTTCATATATTTCTTGCAGTGTTAATTAATTACATTGTTTTATTTAAGTTTAGATAATCTTTTACATTAATAGTGCAAAGAATATTTGAAAATATATTATGGTCACTAATTTTACACCAAAAATGTGCTTGTTACTTTGTTTTTAATTTAGAATAGAAATATTAAGAATGGACTGTTATACATTTCTCTGGGAACAAATGCGAATATAGCACTTTCACAAGTTTTTTAAATTATTTCAGCATTTGTTTTAATTATTTTTAGATTTCCAAAAATCAGTTTTTTTATAATATCTTTGTTAATTTTTCAATTCATTCCAACATTCAAAAAAACATTTTTACTTTATTTTGTTTTAGGATAAGTCCTTTGTAGATTTTAACAATTTAAATATCAATTGGTTTGTTTATAAACTAGATGGTGAAGGGCCTCTATTACAAAATGAAGAGGATGGTGAAGAAGAAATTACTATATCCACACAATTAATGCTTCCATCTGAATCTCTCTTTAATTTATGGGAAAATTTGTATTATGATCATTGTATTAAACAGAATGTAAGTAAATTTTATTGAGTAATGGTTGGGGATATATTATATAGATCTCTATATTTGTTTTGTTTTTCGGTGTATAATTGTTAAATTTTTTATGTTTATTTCATTTTTGATGAATTGAATTGAGAATTAAATTAAATTGAATTGGAAGTGTATATGTGTTTGTAAGAGAGAGAGAGTAATGGGTAAAAATATTGTGCTGATATTACTGGTGTAGTGTAAAGCTCTCACTAACATCAATTAATTCCTAAAATCAGCAAATTTTCCATCTGCTTATGCTCTTAGTGGTTGAATCACCTAATTGGGTGAAATACCTAATCAAATATATTTTAGCTCTTAAAATATGCTCAAACCATGATGGAGTTCTCTGATAAAGGAGTAGATCAAAACATAATTAGCTGCAACAGAGTCATTTTACTCCATGGTCCTCCAGGCACTGGAAAAACTTCGCTTTGTAAAGCACTAGCACAGAAACTTACAATTCGAATGGGTAAGAGATTTGGATCTGGAGTTTTGATTGAAATTAATAGCCATAGCTTATTTTCGAAGTGGTTTTCAGAGGTAAGTTTCGTAATTGTGAAAAATGTATGTATCTAGATTAGAATTATTATATTTTTTCAAACATTTAATAAAGGAGTGTCCCATGCTTTCCAATAATGATAAATACTTGATCTTTTTGAGGACTGTGACTTTATTTATTGCTCTAGTTTAATTATTTAATCAATAAACCCAAAGTACTGTCAGGTGTTATAATATTAGGCGACTTTAATGCTAAGCTGGGGAAAGAAGAAACTTTCATAAACATATTTGGGAAACATAGTTTGCATAATGAAACCAGTCAAAATGGACTTAGGGTTGCACAATTTGCAACAGCAAATAATTATATAGTTGTCAGCACTAACTTTCAGAGAAAAGATATTCCAGCATAAAGGAATATGGAAAATACCAGGAAACAATGAAGCTAATCAAATCCCACATCACACAAAAGCCACATCCTCACCTCAAAAAGATGGACAACAGACATAACTAATGTCAGAACGTATCGCGGGACGAACTCTGACTCAGATCACTATCTTGTGGGGGCGAAATTACGGCAGAAAATCGCGACAGTAGCAAAAGGGAAAAATAGCCAAATTAAAAAATGGAATGTTGAAGGATTCAAAAGTCCAACAAAGACACAAGAATATCAAAATACTCTCCAAATAAAACTCAACGGAATCAGAGAGGAAGATACTGCAGAGGAAGAATGGAGACAATTAAAAACAATAATAACGGAATCTGCAGAGAAAACTGTCAAAAAGGCAAAGAAATGAGGAATGGTATGATGCGGAATGCAGAACTGCAGTAGAGGAAAAAAGGCAAGCTAAGCTTAACCAACTTCAAAGAAACACAAGAAATACCAGAGAAATTTATAACGAAAAGAGAATACAAGCGACTAGAATATGCAGAAGAAAAAAAAAAGAGAGACTTAGTACAAGAAATCCTAGAACATAACAACAGATACGAGAGCCGAAAATTGCACATGGAGAATTAGGAAAAACGACGAGGTTAATGAACTGAATGAAGGCTATGACATTGTAAGATTAGTGAAAAGTCAAAGACTGTCATGGTTGGGACATGTTCAGCGACAAGAAGACACGAAAAGCAGATGTTACAGTGGAAGGCGGAAAAAAGGAAGGCCCAGGATGAGATGACGTGGAAGAAGACCTGAAAACCATGAATATAAGACAATGGAGGAGAAAGGCCCAAGAGAGATCTGAATGTAACAGCATAGCCAGACAGGTAAAGACCCATCTAGGGTTATGATGCCAAAAGAAGAAGAAAAACTGCCAGGTGTAGGCTTATTTTAACTCCATTCCATAATTAATTACAACACTTATAATATCTACAATACATTTATAATTTACTATATTTATACTGAGTGTTTTCTCATTATTATTATTGTGTTTCCCTGATCTTTCTTTTCTAGGCTACCCTATTGTGCGTCAAATGTCTGACGTTCCATTCTATTACTCGTTTTTTTTGCGTTTCTGTTCGATTGTCAATGTTGTTTTCCCCTGCGCTCTGGTTCCATATACCTTTTTGCTTGTGTTTCTTAAATTAATTCTGTAGATATGGCTGCTCCATTCTATTTTCCTCTCACTTATAATTGTCTCTATTGGTTTCACTTTGCTATTAGCGTCGTGTTCCGTATCCTATATCTTCTTGTGATTACTTCAATATTTTGTAAAAATTTCATCTCAGTAGCTGATATTCTTAGGTATCTCTTTATTTCCAAAGAATATTATTTTTAATGTATTGAATAGTTTTCTCGCTTGCTCATTGTTCTGGTTTATTTCTTCGTCTATCTTTCCATTTTATTTAATAATTGCACCTAGTTACAGTTGTTGGCCTATTCTAATTCTTTGCCTTCTTTGGTAATTTCATGTTTTTTGAGGTTGCCATAACCATGGATTTGCTATTGTCTATGTTGAATTCTCTTGGTCCGTTGTATGTATATTTTATGAATAGCAATTACAGTAGAGTCTCACAAACCCAGCCTAATGTGGCCGAGTTAATGAAAATGAAGAGTTATCGAGAATAATAGGTATTAATACAACAAATGTGCTCTCATAGACAGACACAAGATTCGTAGATGACGGAGAAACAGGATGAAACAGTTTCAACAGCTTGAAATCCGTAGATGTGACTCATGTTTGGTTTATCATCCTTGCTCGTCTCTTCTTTATCAGAATCACCAATACTTTCTTCCTTCTTTCCTTTTTCTTTTAGAACATCAACAATTTCCTCATTCACTCTGTTAATTAACTATCATTTGCATCTTCACAACCAGTGGTCACAATCATATTCATCATTTTTTCAGGAAAGTGGTTTTCCGCGTTGTCTAGTAGTTTTCTCTAAGAACGCACCACTATAATAATACTTAATTGACTCTACGACTCTGCAACCCATTAAATAAGTATTTTTTAAAGTTTGACACCAAACTTTGATCACCTTTTATTTTTTAATTCTCCCACAGGAGGCCGAGTTATCTGAAATGCCGAGTCTGTGAGACTACTGTAGTAGTTCTTGCGTTACACAATCTGTAATTAATGAGAACAATAATGCCTAAGTTTGAATCGAACTCTGAAGATTCTTGATCGCTTGTTCTTACTTTGTTGCTGTTGTTTTTATATAAAGCTTTAATAATTTCTATCATATTCTTTATTACTCATTTTTCTTCCAACATTGTCAAATATCATTTAACATATCAACCTAACCTAACCTAACCAAATCTCGTCCCTTCTTACCTCGTCGAAAGCTTTTTTGGATCAACGAAACACAGATGGATCTCTTGTCTTTTTCGCAATAGTTTGCTTCCTGTATGTCCCAGTATAAAAATCAGATCTTGGTACTCCTTTTTCTATTTTCAATTTTTTCCATACTCTTTTGTCCATTATCCTAGTAAAGGTTTGATGTGTATGCCTGTCAATGTAAGTCTTCTATAGTTTGAGCAACTTTTTGCATCTTTCTACTTAAACACTGGTACTATTATTTCGGTGGTCCAACCCTTTGACATTTCTTTTATTTCGACTACTTCATTTAGCAATTCGCATCTTCGTCTAGATATTTCTTCATTTCAGACGTAATCTCGTCCTATTTTGGTGCTTTATCCAACTGATGGCAATCGTTATATCAACATTTGTATTAATTGTATTAAGAGATTTAAAAATTTGCACAAAAATGAAATATTCTAGCGATATATTAACTGAACTAATATTCAAATGTTTCTTTATTTCCAGAGCGGAAAGTTAGTCAATAAGATGTTTACCAAAATAAACGATTTTATAGAAAATAAGGATAACCTCGTCTGTGTTTTAATGGATGAGGTCGAATCTCTAGCTCACGCTAGAAATCAGTGTGTATCAGGTAAAGTTGTAATATAATAAAATTTATGTTGTTACTATTTTTATATTTGGTTTTTATTAATAATATATCGACAAAAATAAGTAATTGTCCGACTATCCCGCATATGTACCTATTGTAAACCGCGTGGATTGTCACTGCCGCGGCGAGCTTTCGACATCCTCTCTGATGTCTTCTTCAGGGTTTTCGAGGTCTCAGTCTCATGAGCCCCCAGACACTACTAACACCGATCACTAATCAATGCATTAGTGCATTGGATTGCAGGATTTTTCCTGCAATGAGGGAGAAACCTCTGGAAAATTAAGGAAATATTATGCAAAAACGAAGGACCTATTAACCAGTTTAATTGTGATAGAAAAGTGGCCTCGCGAAGGCGTATCGGCTGCATTATTTCTAGATTCGATATACTGCCAAGAATAATTTTGACTATGGGACTGGATATACAAAGTGCGATTTGCGACGAAAGTTTTGAATCTCGAGAGTGAACTTTAAATCCAGTGTAATACGATTTGAGAATCTAACCAAGCATATACATTTTGAAATATTATATGCTTCCACGATTCTAACACAAACGACGTAAGTTTTACCAAATGAACAGCAGCTAACAATTCTAATCGAGGTATAGTAATCTGTTTTATAGGAGCTACTTTCGATTTGGCACACAGGAAATAACTTGAACTAGGTTACGAGTATCAATACTACGAATATAAACAACACAAGCATATCCCTTTTCACTAGCATCGGCAAATCCATGAAGCTCTGAGAAGGGACATGAGGGAATATTCAAAAAACGAGGAATTTGAACTGTGAAATAAGAGATAATTCGCTCTTATATTGCTCTCATACATGAATTGTTTCCGATGGAGGGCGATCATTCCATTTAAGACCTGTTGCCCAAACTTGTTGGTTTAAATGTTTAATGAAAAAGGTAATGAGTGTTAATTAACCACAAGGATTATAAATTCAAGATAATTCGGACAAAAACGATCATCAAAAAGGACCATTTTAATTTGGGTTCATTCGAACACCATTTCCGTAAATCAAAGCCTCCAACTTTACCAAAGCGACTAATTCAATCATCAAAATCGTCAATGTACAAAGCCTGACGAATAAGCGAGACGGCTTTAGGAAAACGAAAGCCTTCGTCTAATATTAATTGCTGAAGGGTTCTTAAAGCTAGATACGGCGAGGATACTATTCCAAAAGTAACAGTTAACAAACTATATTTCTGAATTTACTCAAGGCTAGAAAATCTCCATAGCACACGTTGATAATTAGTATGTTCAGGAGCGACTAAAATATTACGATACATCTGACGAATGTCCTCACACAGCGCAAAACGATTAAGTCGAAAATTCAACAAAAGTGAGACTATGCTTTGTTGTAGTTTAGGGCCGACCAGTAAATAGTCGTTCAAAGATTTGCTTTTCTGAGACGCATTATACACAACTCAAATTTTACTTGAAACACTATCTGGTTTGATAACGGAATGATGTGGAGTATAATACTTTACCTTTTTCTTTTCGACATTAGGGACTAACTGCATATGACCTAAATCAAGATACTCCTGCATATGTAGGAATAAGTTGTGTAGTGAGATATCTTTAAGTAAGTTTGACTTGTGAAATGGCTTTCACTTATTAACAGAATGTAAATTTCGTTGTGTAGTAGAAATAACTCAACCTCATTTTTGTGCTTTGGAAGTCCATTGGCATTTCACTCTGCTATTTTAATGAAGCTATTAAATTTTAGATATAAGCGTTGTCAGCATGTTTAGGATCATGCTGTTTTGTTGTAGTAATTGTTGGAACATGTTTTTGAATTCCTCTAAGAATTTGTTCATCATGTCATTAATGTTGGATTGTTGTTCAGTACCATTTCTTACTGCATTAGCATAGCTGCCTTGCGATTGTTTTGGGTAATGGGTTAGAGGCACTGATGTTGCTGTACGCATTGTAGGTCTAGTTGTTGTATTGTTAGCGTTTTTTTGAATATTCATACGATTGTTGGCATTGTTTGGCTTGAGTAAGTTATGATAGAATTGGCATCCTTTGTAGTTGGCTGGATGGGCACCACCAGATAAAGCACACCTAACAGGGGTAACTTTACTTTTTTTGCAGGCTGACGTATTGTGTTCTCCACCACATTTGACGCACACAAATGGTCTGTTGCAGTATGATCTTGAGTGGCCATATTGCTGACATCTCGTGCATTGGGTGATCCCTTTTATTATTTTTGGAGGTTCCACTTGTATAGCTCTCTATTTTGAAGATTTGTCAGTTTGTAAATGTCTTTGTTGTTTTCTGCTGGTTCTAAGTCGACGAAGAATATATTTAAAGGTTGTTTCGTTGTTCTACTTATGCAATTCATCGCGTTTCTAACCTTATGTCCATTTTTTGCTAATTCAGTTTTTATTTCATCGATGTCTGTCGTATGGTGTAGGTGTTTGATGACTATTCTATAGGCACGCTCTTCTTTAGGTTGATAGGTATGGTGTACTACATTTTTGCCCTCATTTATTTTATTATTTTCCTGTATGTGTCTGCTGTATCGCAACTTATCTTTACCGTGTTGTCTGCTAAGGATTTTGTGATGTATTGTGTGTTTTCTGCTATTAGATCTGTTTGTTTTATCATTTCATTGTATTTAATTACTCCGTAGACGCATATTGGAGGTGGTTTTGATGTTTTATTTGCTAATTCGTTATTTTTAGTGGATTCCTCTTCCTCTTGGTCTGGGAGTGTTAGAGACCTATATTTGTTATTTGTTACTGTCTCTGATGGTCTATTGGTAACATCTACTTCTCTTCTTTTCAAGGTTTTTTTGACTACTTGCCAAGGATTTTCTTTATTTTACTCACTCTCATCAAATCCTAAGAATTCTTTATCGCTAGTTGATGATCTTATATGGTGGTGTTGGTTATTATTTATTGCATACTGTGTGGGAATTGGTCGAGCTTCAATATTCTGAGGTTGCTGTGTGTATGTGTTGCAAGGTGGGACATCCTGTATAGTAAGTCCATTATTTGTTGACAACATTTGTTGGTTGTATTTAATTCCTGGCCCATTAAAAGCAGGTAATGTATTCATTTTTTTTTATCTACTAGTCAATTAGTTGACCACTTTTATCATTATACTGAGAAGCTAATGTGTTTTGTTTTTGGTGATTTACACTTTCCGTAGCACTATTGATAACGGGAGCAATCGACTGTATACTACGAAAGCTAAGCGGGTACTGACAAATTACGAATCAAATTATTTTATTATGTACAACCGAATTATATAAGTCTAAAAATGAACTAAACTCCTTAAAATCACTCTTAAATTTAGGCAAGCGAATGCTAGATTGTTGAACTACTACCGATCTAAACGGTTCTGGAGTTTCAGCTTGCGGCTCACATAATTCCACAATAAAGAGTTTTTTTTTTATAAAATTGTTCCACAAATAATTCCCGAACATTTTCTTCAGCCCTCGTATCCGCGTCTGGTACAGAAAGAATATTACCCATAATATTTGTGTGATGTTTTAAGAATTCTTAATTTATTTTTCTTACGATCCGAAAAAGTTGTGCTGTATAATTCGAAGATACATAAAAACTTTGAAAACTCTAATAATAGTAGCTCTATTTGTTTGTTTCAGGTACTGAGCCGTCTGATTCAATCCGTGTAGTTAACGCTCTTCTTACACAAATAGATCGAATAAAACAACATTCAAATGTATTAATATTCGCAACTTCCAACATGACTGAATCCATAGACTTAGCTTTTATCGACAGAGCAGATATAAAGCAACATTTGGGGAATCCCTCGAAATATGCTATATACAAAGTTTACTACTCCTGCATTAACGAACTGATAAAGGTAATATTTTTTGTTTACTGCGAGAGGATTTGAAGGTCAAGAACCTAAGTTTAAAAGTTGATATCGTAATAATACAATTTTTTCAGGCACAAATAGTTAAAGGCGATACTCTAGAATCAACAGATTACCTCATAAATAGCGAAGATAAGCAATATTCTCCAGAACTGACGAAACTGTTGGATCTGTGCGAAAAAAGTGTGGGTTTAAGCGGAAGATCTCTTAGAAAAATTCCCTTTATGGCTCACGCTTTGTTTTTGGAAGGCGATCAAATACAACTAGGAGAGTTTTTGAACGCAATGGAAAGAGCTGTCCATAAAGAAATTTTAGAAAGAACATATTTCGAAAAAATAAAACGCACATAAGTGCTTATTAGATATTATATTTAATAATGATTTATTTATTAGGTTCATTTGTATATAAAAACATAATAAAATATAACTTGTTCGTTGTATGCATTATTTCCTTTAAAGTGACAAAGCATACCAGTGATATTTCAACGTCGAAACAGTGCAACCAACTGTTTAGAAACAGGTTATGTTTGACCACTGCCTACTTTATTCCATTAAGGAAGCTTATGGCTTTCTGATGGATCAAAAAAATATTTTAAGGAATTAGATTCCAAGAATAGCATTATGCAATGAATCAAAAATAGTTTCTTGGCAAAAAAAATCAATAAAGACATCATACTGCAACATTGTCGATCTTCAGTCCAGCTCACTGACTATAAACTATGGTACAGTGAAGAATTGAATATTTTGCAGCATTGAAAAATGTATGTTTTGTACATTCATGAAATTCCAATTCTGTATATTCCTTATTGCAGGTGAGTTGCCTTCATGCAAAATTGGATATTCACAAATTAGGAAGATATTCTTTATTAATTAAAACGAAAAATCGTTGATATATAGTTTAATTAAAAAGAGTACATATATAAATAAAATATAAATAAATTTCATGTTTAACTGCCACTACATTCAATTATATTTGTTGCTTCAGAAGGCGTTATTTCATATTTTACCTGAAAAATAAAAAGTATTTATCAAGAAAATATTTAAAAATCTAGAGTGCATACAAAAAGTGAAAAAATAAAGGGCTGATCCAAGTGTGATCAAGCTGATGGTTTGTTTCAAAACTGTAATTATAATTAACATCAGATCTAGAGTTTTTTTTTCACAATTTACAATCAAATTACTCACAGATTTGAAACACTCTAAAATTCAGCCAAATTCACTCTAAAACCACTGTTACCTATATTGGAGATAGTTAAGATGAGGATAAGAAGCAGCCTTACTTTTTATATTCTCAGGATGCCTTAGTATTTCTTTCCTTTCACAAATGTTTCTAGTATAATAGTGAAGATTTTTGAACAGAATATTGGGATTTTCAAAAAAATAAGGAATTTATGGTATTCTGTAGTGTTATTTCGCTAAAAAATTGAAGAAAAGACAAGTTCTAATGCATCTGGAATGCTTGTTAATTCGAGTTTTGCCAGAACAAGTAATTACACTTGAGTAATAGTTGGCAATACTATGCTGTTATTTCTTTACCCATTTGGTCTCTTAGTGTTACAGCAGATTACAGATAACCAGAGGGACCATCTCCAAAAACTAAACAACCAACTGATGTAGAGCTTGTGATAGATTGTGCTTGCAGAAATATAATATAAGTTTTATATTGTGTGAAATATTTCATTGATAGTATTAATTAATTGTATTAAAAAGCAAATATCAATCCTTTAATAAGAATTCATATATCTTCTATACAAAAATAAAAGAAACATAATACAAATTAATAACCTTTAAAACTAAACACTTACCGTTGTTAGTTTTTCTATAACATAAATAGCGGTCTTAGTGTGCATTGTTATATTTCCTACTCTTACTTTGGATGGTCCCTTGGCCAATGCCATGAATATAATTATTTGATCTTGGCTATACTCATCCACACAAGCACCTGCCTTAATAGATCGCTGCAATTCTTCAGCAGCCCTTCTTCCAGTATCTTGAAGACTTTCACTCCTTTTACCAAGTGCAGATGATCCTAGGATACAATTCGTGCTTGTGTTTGCAACCAATCTATAAACATATTTTTCATATAAATGGAAGATTTTTAAAAAGAAATTTGATATACATCATATATTTAATACTTACATAATACCTGAACAGCTATCTGGTGCTATATTAGGGTCCTCTTTATACCTTTCAATATTGACAGAAGCAATTTTCTTTAATTCATTTGCAGCACTATCTGCCATTTGGTGAGAGAGCCTTTCTGGTAAATTTCCTGCCACAAAGCTCCAACCGAAGATGTCTGTCACAGATCCTTGTGTTGTCATTTCAATAGGATTTAATTTTTCCACTGGGTTTACATTAACAATAACTTCTCCACCCCCTTTAGGAAAATACCCTCTTCTTTTAAGGTCGAGATCGAATGTTACTCCAAATTTCTCTAAAATAGGTCTAAATACCTCAGTTAGATAATCAATTTGAGGTGCCATTTCTGTGTTGGTACCTCCTCTGAGAAGAAGAGTTGTAGGAGTTTTTGCAAAGATAATGCATGGCAAAGATACTTGAAGTAATAGGCTGATACTGCCAGCAGTTTTTACTTGTGCCCTGTAAGAGCCTCCTTTGATTTCTTCTGGCCAAAATTCAATTTCAGTTGAACCCAAATGCACACCTTTTACTTTTGCTGAACAAATATCTCTTAACAGTTCCACTCCTAAAACCAAATAATACTTATAAATGATGTTGGATGCATTATTCATATTATAAACCATTCTATGAAAAAGAATACTACAAGAATTAGAAAAATGTTCCACTTTGTTAGAGAAAGATATACTATTATAGTTAAAGATATATAGAAACAAGATATGTATATAGAAACCATAAATGAATTATGATAGAAAAACCACAAAAATATACATTATTCAAAACACAATAAGCAATATGCTAAAAATACATTTTAAATGTAGACAAATAAACATTGAATACATTATAAAAATTACTAGGAATTCGCTGTACAAAGACCAAAAGAAGATGAAGAGAACTAGATCCACAATCAAAATAAACAAATGGAGCAAACCGTTATGAGATAGTAAATCATGAACAAGAATATAATTGAAAACAAAATCATATCAAAAAATTGATGTTACATGAGCTAATCTTCCAGTACATTCTTAGAATAGCATTTCAGTTCTTTAAGTGTAATTAATTTAAAATAATTAAAAAATAGTAAAGATAGCTAAATTTTATTCCTTAAATACGTGAGGTGCCCACTAACATAATTAGGACTATCGTTCGTAACAGGACAACCCTGTGTCCAAAATATATTAACAAGAGATGACTTTTTCTCCTACATACTGAAAATAATATTTAACAGACAAACTAACCTTTTAAGTGCTGCTCCATTAATCCCGGCTTACTTCTCCCTCCTCTAATATTGGTTATACGAACTGGTATCCGTTTTAAGGCGCTTAATGTTAGGGCAATTCTCAAAATTTGTCCACCCTAAAACATATTTTTATATCATTGTTCAGGATTAAATTTATAGATTCACTTACACCTTCCAATAATGAACCATCAATTTCTTGGATCATATTTAAAATATATTCTTAAATTACTGAAAAAACAATTTCAAAATAATTAATCTGTAAATATTATTCCACCGGCAATTATAGGTTAGGATTGGTTATGATATTGATTTATTCTGTTTATTTAATCTGTTGTGTTAACTATACAAGCAAAGAATATAGACGCAATTTTTTTTGTCAATTAAGCAAATAGTTTACTTCTATCAAATATTTAGCGAGTTATTTGTTACTTTATAATAAAACAACCCTTCCGCTTATGTTTTTATTTTAAATTTTGAATCACAGTACATAGCCCCCTAGTAAGTAAGTCCCATAGCAAGATTTGGGAAAGAGTTTTCAGCGCCATATGCGGACGGGCCGAAACTAATTTTGTTTGGCGGCAAATTTAAAACCGAGGTTCTGAATTTTTAGCGACAAAATTCGAAATAAATATAGTAATAAAATAACAAAAACTTATTCTTTGTCAAAAAATATAGTATACACTTACGTATTTTTATATATACAAATGTATAACGTATAGACAGAGAGTATATAAATATTATGGTACAAGAAAGTTTTCATGGTTATAATTTTATGACTATATCTTATTATTACCATTCACCAGTCCATTCTATTAACAAACCAAAGCCCTGAAAACAACAAAATAACACAGATATCCTGACATTTGTTTATTTGTATAATTTTCTTTGCTAAAGTATATCCTCCTGTCTCCACTGGCTGCGATCCTGTACCAGATGGACAACTTCATGTAGGGATTTTTCTACCAATCTTCATTTAATCTTCCCATCCTGTTGGAGATCTTATTGATAAATAAAAAAATATAGATGCCTCTATATTCATTTAGTACTGGTTTGTTGTAAGTTCTATACCTTCTAAAATACTCTTCCTTAAAGGTCCATCTGTAGATAATAAGTGTAAACTCTAGCATTTCTGCGATCTTGCTCTTCAGGACCATTACAAATTAGTATGTAACCATTGCTCAGAACTTCAGAAGTAGAAGGTCCATAAAAATCTATAATAATGAAATATTATTAAAATTAAGAATGTATGACTTTCTTTATAAAATAAGGAAACTTTTAGGAATGTAATTATAAGAGATAAGAGTTTTAATGATTTTAAAATATATATAGTATAAATAAAGATTCATGTTGGTTAAGATTTTCAACTACAGAAGCAAAATGTATAAAATAGTATTGAGTTTGTATTTACTAACAAAAGTTTGGTATAATTAATAATGTTCTTACCTGGTGCTTGTAAAAATTAACTCCTAATCCTTAGAATATTTAATAGCCGTTCGTCCAATTTTATCTAACTTTCACCTATTCATAAATATTCTTTTCATTTTTTCGATTTGAAATACTATAATATATACCATTTTTCTAACACATTTTATTTTTGGTGGATACTGAAAATTCTTTAGAAATAAGTTATTGTAAATTTAAGTTGTGATTTTATTAGAATTTGCTATAATCTTTGTTTTTTTTTAAACATATTATTTGGATAAATATGTAAAACTAATGAAATTATCACAACAGCACTTACATTAACGTCATACGACTCTTGCTATGTCATACCTTCACCACCCTTCACCTTAACGGATTAACATGACTAGTAGCGCTGTCGCCATTACGAACGGATGGCCCCTACAATTCGCGTTCCCCACCTTTTCCTATTTAATTTACAATACTATTTGTGGTGTATACTGTGGTTTTTAGGTTTTAAGAAATGTTGCTAGTTGCTATCTTCACATCGATACAATAATTTGATTCTTTTTATTTGTTTAGTGAAAACGTCAAAAGCATGTCAAAAGTGTGAAATGTTTTGATAAATTTGATTTAAATATTTTAAATGAACGTATCTCTATAGTTTTGATTATGGCAAAGTAAGTGATTTCTATTTTATACAGTTGAACTATCTAATTGATGGAAATTGTTATTTAAGTCAAACTTTTGTTGAACTAAAACTATTTACTAGAATAATTTTTGCCTAAAAAATATAATATAGAAAATCATTATTTCACTCAGATACTATTATCACTTGTACAGTGTAAGTACACTAATACTTTTCACATTATAAAAGAATATATATTCACGACACTTTCTATAATTAAAAAATTAAGTATAAAGCCTATAAAATCCTTGAGAGTATTAAGTTTAATGGACATATGGGGGATTTACTTTAATGAAAGCATATCCATTTGTATTGAATATATATCTGAATTCGTATTGAATCATTGGTGAACATGAAAAAATTAAAAATTTTATTGCAAATGATTTAGAATATTTTGATATGTTTACATATTTTAGGGAAATTCACATTCTGTTCATATATGATACTCAAAAATCACAAGAAGATGATGAAATTGGACCTATTTTGTACTTTCATCCAATGTGGGTGCCTCAAGAACAAAAAGCTGCTTTGTGTGGCCAAGTTGTGGGTACTATACAATGCATGAAGAATATATTTTCAAAGCCAGATGTGATTACATTGGTTAATGGAAAGTTTGTCATTATTGAACACAAACAATTCTTCTTTGTAAGTAATATATATTTTATGTTTTTGGTTTTTTAAGTGGATAAAATATAATTTAATTAAAATAGTTTTATGGAAAAACAGATTTATGGATGTATTAGTTTGTGCTGTTTTCCTTTTTATTCATGATCTAGTATACATATTATCTTCACTTAAAAACCCTACATCTTAAATATTTCAAATATAAGAAGTTCTTTTCCATATCAACCTATTGAAAATGATAACATTTGGCTTTAAAAATTAGTGATGTATTTGTTTTTGTTTTCCACAGTTTGCAGTCTTTTCAAGATTAAAGCAAAGTTAATTTCTGATCACTTTAGTACCTCACAGAGGGTGTTGAAAGATTATGGTGGGAAGTTATGAAAGAAGCTATCAGACAAAACTCAGAAAAATATATCTAGCTCTTTGCTTAAAAAGATGTCACATGGAGACATCTGCTCAACAGCATATGTCTCCATGTGAGAGATTGATGATCAGAGAATAGTTTGTTTTGTGCTGTCATATAATGTTACTTTAATTATACAAATTTGTTATTTCCAAAATATAAATTATTTTTTTTGTAGGTTATGGGCACCGATAAAAATACTCCAAGCACTTTTTTGCAATCTCGTGCCAAAAGTTTATTTGCTGTGATAGAATTTTTCCATAAAGATATTTATTCCCTACAGTTGAATTATAATAGTAAATGTGATGTAGAAAAGTTACAGGATATTATCGACTCTTACTTAAAGATGCTATTAGTATCTGGTAAACTATTTACACCAAAGCCAGCATTTGTATTACCTAAAGTATGTATATTTTTTATATGGTTAAGTATTGAAAGGGTTGTTAAGTTCGATTAGGTTTATTTTATTATAATGAACTAATGCTATTTTGAGCTAATATTATTGATGTTGCTCTATCTTTATGTGAAACTTATTTGTGTCATAGTCTATCCAAAGTTTAAAACAATTTACTACTGATTACAGATTATCTAAAGCTTTTTCAGTATTTGATAATTATTTACACATAACATTTACATAGCCTTAGTATTAAAATGCTCAGTTTTAGTTGTTTTCTTATTTATTTTTGAACAAAATCTACCCTTTCCTCAAGACAATTAATAAGACGATTTTATGGATTTGTTTTATCCATTCACAAAATTAATTTAGATTGACTTAAAATTAATGTGAAGTTTTTGAAGAGAAAATAGTCACAGGAAGCTAAATCTGGCAAATATGGTGGGTGCTTGATCAGTTTCAATACCAATTGGTGTAATGTAATCTCTCATGATCCTATTACAGACTTTGTCGATGATTTTTGAGATAATAACTGTTTCTGGGACACCTCCATGTCAATTTTCAGACACTACCATGATCAGGAACAATTGAGCTTCCCAAAATGACATATTTCAAAACCCAGAGCAGTTTTCTCGTGTAATGCCATCTATCTAAGGATGTGAAACCACACTTGTATAACTTTTTATATTTGCAGAGCTCTAATGACATATTTACTCAAGCTATACATATTTTGGAATGCTGTAGAAGTGGCAACTATGTACTAGGGGGCGTTGTTAGCTACCGTAATAGGTAAGTTTACCACTTTACTGTTAACTAAATTCTTTTTTGTTTTATTTACAACATATTGTGTGACATATTGCTGATAATTTGTTTTAGGTTAGTCGTAACACAACTTTGTTCAGCATTAACACAACTAGTATTACTAACAGAAGCATGCGGTGTTGTATGTTCCAATAAATTAATCAAACCGTTATTCTCTCTACCACACGAAGTGCAGTTATATGAAGTGTATATTTCTGGTAACGAATATTCCAAGTTAGTTAAGCTTTCCCATGAAAATATATTTCAAAATCTGCGAGGTGGCATTACTAACAAGGTACTTAACACATTAATATTTATTCAAAGTTGATATTTGCTTTTTTGGCATGTATAATACTTTCATTATTAATTAACATGTTTTCAACACCTGTATCACCTATCACAATACCAGTAATGCAGAACAAAATGTTTACAGCAAACAAAATGCATGACATCTTATGAAAGTACTGTTTCTTGTTTTGTTATTCCGTCATTGTTATTGTTATGTTTATTGATCACGTTTATTTAAGTATCACGTTATATGTATATGTCATAAATTACATGCCCCCTAGTGGAGTGCCCCTAAATCGTGCAAGACATGATGCTGATAAAAAAGACATTCAAGCGTCAAATGATCAAAAAACTTTTGTCCAATATATAAAAAAAGTCCAATATAATAAAAATTATACTGAAATGATGAAATCTACTGAGGTAAATGTTCCTGAAGCAAACAGCGCCTTCGTTCTGATTTCTTGGGGAGAACTATTTCAGGGAGAACAAACACCATTATAGGTTAGAGAAAGTATGATTTATCCGCTTTAATATTAATTTTATTAACATAACATAACATAACATAACAATATCTTTATTTTTAGAAAATAATATACATTCCATGAACATAAAATTATTTAAAAAAAACAGTGTCACAAACGAAAATATTATTTACTTATTCCTAACCGTTACATATACAAATAGTCCTCCACAGAATATGGCTCAAGAGCTACCAGTAATTTAAATATTTAATGTTTATACAAACTTAATCTTTCCTCCCTTTTAATAGGTTCAGGCAGTTTATTAAACAATTTGATGCAGCAATAAAGAGCGTTTTTTTCTGTTATACTTAACCTGTGTATTGGAATTTTATAATTATATAACCTGGTATTTACTATACTATTGGGCTCAAAGTTCCTAAAGAGTATTTTATTCTTATATAGAAACAGTAAGCATTCTTGAATAAATACAGCATAAACTGTTAAAATATTATTACTCCTAAAATGCCCTCTACATGATTCCCTACTTTTTAAGTCAAACATAACTCTGATTATTTTTTTCTGAACCAGAAATACATTATTTATGTCCCTACTGTGGCCAAAATTTATTAGACCATATCTAAATTTTGCTTCAAAATTAGCATGATACACTGTTTTTAATGAGTTACTATTCATGTATTTTTTTAGAACTCTAAAGCTGTAAATCACTTTACTCAAAGACATACATAACTGGTCAACATGTTTATCCCAACATAAAAAACTGTCAATATATAATCCTAAAAATTTGGTACTGCTGCTAATATTTAAAGTGTCATTATTTACAATAATACTGTTTGGCATCTGAATGTGCATAATTTGTCTTAAACAAAAGAAGATCTGTTTTATTTTGATTTAAAACCAACCTATTCATAGAAAACCAGTCTTTAGCTTTCTGGAACTCTAAACTAGCATTAACGCTTAGAACAGACATGTCTTTACCACTGACTAAAATGTTTGTATCATCTGCATAATTTGTTATGCTGGAAGTAGTATTAGCCACTAGACCATGAAGATCATTGATATAGATCACAAACAGTAAAGGACCAATCACACTTCCTTGTGGTACTCCAATATTGATAGTGCTTTCAGATGAGATGCCTATTTCAGTGTTTTTATGTATTTTTAGTAAATGTCTCCTATTTGCCAAGTAGGACTTAAACCAGTTCAATGCTGGTCCACATATACCATATTTCTCCAATTTATCAAATAATAGGTCATGCACTAAACAGTCATATGCCTTTGATAGGTCCAAAAAGAGACCCAAAGCCATATGACCAATCTCAGTACATTTCAAAATATCCCAGACAAATTGAAAAATCGCAGTCTGAGTTGATTTTCCCTGTTGATAACCATGCTGATTTGCACTAATAATATGACATTTTGTTAAAAATTCTGTTATCCGCCTATACATAGTCATTTCTAAGATTTTTGAAAAGGAACATAGAAGGCTAATTGGTCTATAGTTATTAATTAATTTAGGATCACCCTTTTTGTAAACAGGTGTTACTATGGAAGTTTTCAGGCATTCAGGAAATACACCAGATTTTAGTGAATTATTTATGATTGTAGTGAGAAGATTCACTATCTCCTTTATACAAAGTTTAAGGATTTTAGTGGGTATTTCATCAATTCCACAACTCATTTTGTTTTTTAAATTTTTAGTTATATCCATAATTTCAGTTTCTGTCACAGGTGCGACAAACACTGAATTTAATTTATGTATTTAACATATAATCTTTCTCCTCCGACATTGGTCCTTTATATTACCTTCATATGTATATAATCGTGGTTTTCTATTGTAATTTTTATGTGAATAGGGTAGACTCTTTGAAAAATAATATCTGTAAGTACATTTCAACAGAAAAAAAGATTATTTTGATTGATTTAACATTGACCACCCTTTTCTGCTGTTTGAAGATTTGTGAAAATTTGTATTTGTAACAAGCTGCTAATTGCAACAAAATAATGAATAATTTTTTCAATACATTTTATCTTTTTCAGAAGCCGAGAAAATTATCTCAGAAAGAAACATCAATTTTGTCTACAATTAAAAGAGAACAATCACTTCTGTTCACTTCGGTGCCCGAGGAACGGCCTGTCCCAACGTTTGAGCCTAATTTTACCCCAACAACCAAGAAAAGTCGACCTCGATTTTTAAATCTCGAAAATACTACTACCAAAAGCAGCACAAACAAACTGATACGGCAAACCAGTGATTACAACCTATCTAGCCAGATTGTTGTGTGTAGCACTCCGTTGCAGGAACAGAAGAAGTTTGTTCACTTCAATCCATTATCTCTTTGTCATAATGAAAGTAAGCCGGATATAGTTGAGTCTACAAATAATGTATCTAGTAATGAAGAGGGCAAAACTGCCAAACTAAACAAAAAAATTCACAACTATATATCCAAACGATCACAAACGATTGCTGATCCTACATTTCCAGTATTAAAACGCGATGGAAAGCAGATGTCCCTTTCGTTTTACGAAGAAAGCGAGAAGAAGGATGTTTTACAACAAAAATCGATAAATCGAAGCTGCCAAAGTATTCACAAAGAAGATAGTTTCAATTTTTCTCGCGAAAAAAGTAACTTGTTGCTGTACGAAAAAAGCGGGGAGTATAATTTTCCAGACTCCACGTTTATACCCAACAGACTGAAATCTCTGTCGTTTCTGAATTATAGTGCCAAAGGAAGTAAAATAGACAACCGGAAATCTGTTATTGCGAAGCCTAGTTTTGACTTTCGACGTAAAAAAATTACGAAGCAACCAGAAAAAAGTTGTAATAGCGAGAATCCGACAGAAAAATGTGTGCTGTTCCAGTGGCACGAAAATAATATAACCATAACGATTTTGTTAAAGTTTGACATAATCGAAGACTCGTCCGTGATGAATTCATTGGTATGTATTTGTTTGGAAAAGTATTCTGTGCTTTCTTAAATATTTTTTTGCTTAAGTTTACCTTATTTAATTGGTTATTTCTTTTTTTTTTAATATCTTTAAATATTTCACGTTAAAATTGGCACTGTCTACACATTTTGTAAAAGCTGCAAACTGAGAATCACATGTGCGTGTGAAAAATAATTAATTTTATCGCCAAAACACCTGAACTATTCAACTCGAACCTGATTAAATCGGGTTAAAGTAAAATTTGTAGTACCGTAAATCAGTGGTTCTCAAACTTTTTTAGTCGTGGCACCCTTGTAGGGCTAAAAATATTTCGAGGCACAACAACCCTTGAAGCGATTTGGGAAACGACAACAAATGAAAAAAATACAATTCTGAGGCTCATTTGATTTCAATATAAACTTTATTTCAGATCAATAAAATACAGTACACTTGATATTCAAATATCCTTACCTAATGTGATGAATGAAACTGTTTCGATGATGTTTTCATTATACCCTTTATAATTATGGGAATCTTTGTAAGTTTGACCTTTAAATCCCTTGATACTTGAAGTTTGCTTCTGTATTTGTTTTTAATGTAAGCATATGCGGAGAAAGAAGGGTCATAGAGATAAGTCGATGTGAAACACACAAGTTTTTTCACTGCAACCTTGCCAACATTATTTTCTGAATATACCTGCATCCAGAACTCTTCTTGGCTTCCTTCACCGTATTTTAGTTTCAAACTGCTATCTTCGCTGATCTCAAGGCTTTATCTAATTGTGCTCCTTCTTTGCCTTGAAGCGAAGTAGTGGTTTTATTTATTATTTTGAAGATATCTGAAAGGTATCCCAATTTTAGCAGCCAATTGACATCTTTTAATTCTTGGATGAAGGACTCCTCTGTAAATTTGATAATCAGTGGAACTTCTAGTTCAAATAGTTCCCTAAAATTGTTCCTCTCGATAGCCACCGGACCATACCCGAAGTGGTCCGTACCCATATCTTCAGCGGTGAGCTTTAAAAGGCGTGCTTGAATTTGCTGTGACATAGCTTTTAAGTTCTTCACACATAAAGAATTCTTCTATTTTCATCCCGAAAGGAAACCTCACAAACACAAGCAGAACAGCAAGTCCAACAAGGTCGGTACTTTCATTAAGCTGTAAACTGAAAAATTCACAAGTTTTTAATCTATTTATAAGCTCTCTCTCTACAAAGTCTGAAATAGTGTGAATTCTCATACTTATAGTGCTGTTTGACATCTGCACATTATCAATCTTCTTAGTCATATCTGGACCTAACATGCATTGTACGATATCCTTCACGCAAGGTTTAATCAATTCCTCGGTAATGGTATTCGATTTTCCAGCTTTTGCAATGGACAAACGAACAATAAATGATGCTTCAGTGGCGTTTTCGTTTTCATTTTTGCAGACTCTTTCCATCATGCATGACTGGACAGATTCGAATGTAGATATAAGGATCGAATCGTTTTATAATGCCCCTTTGTCCGCTTCTTCTCGATCGACGATGATAAATACAATAAAACGTTGAAGTTGTGGAGAAAAATTGTGGGTTTTATTGACAGCTACTGATAATTACACTATAGATGTTAGTTAGGTAACTATCTACAACAGACTGCGCTCAAATGAGCTCAAATCCCTAATTTATAATCTGTCAAATAATGTATACCTCAGCACAGAGGTTATTACTTCTATCATACTAACAAACTTTGAACTATGAGCTTACAATACAATTTAATCTAGGCCGTAATTGCAACACTTAGGAAGTTCAATTGGAAAATATATTATTCGGCAATTTATTACGTTGTGGGGTAAATGAACTAATTATTAAAATATTACACGATATGTTTTCACAATGTTTCAATTATACACGATGAAACTATAAAATATTAAGAAGTTAAGAATAATGTGAGATTACAAATTAAGGGATTCATTTGTGATTGAACATATTGGCCACTATATAAAGAAACAGACGACCAATAGAAAATATCTAAACACATAAAATATAAGATAATAATAATATAACAATAATCATAACACTAATTCACTCGGTTTTTGAATTATTATCACACCCGAGCAGTGCTACCTATAACTTGATTATTTAGAATTCATGTTTCAGCTAAACTATCTAATTCAAATCTAAGCACATTAAGTGAAACTGATCTAGGAAGGGCTTTCTCTAAAGTTTTACCTAAATTTGGTTGTGATACCGTATGTCCTCGAGGCGCTGGATGAGGTTGGATGCAAGAACCTTGATGCCTTTGTTTAATTCTATACACCTTCCTTTATCTTCATGTGTCACTTCAAAATAGTGTAAGTTATTGTAATCTACTGCAAGTAGATTCCTTCCACCACCTCTCCTTTTTCTAGGATTGTGTCTCTTTGTTCAAACTATTATCACCTTTGCTTGTGTATACATGTATAGAAACGTTTTGTTGTTACCCACCTATAACATGATTTCATTTTAGTGTACGATTTGCAAAAACCAACTGAGTAAATTAGAAAATAAAATGAGGGATTGCTTCGAGTTAAAGCAGACACAAGGGGGCGAACAGTACCAGTTTATTACGCTTGACTCAACTGGTCCCAGAACGTTCTGGAACGGAACTACTGAGGATTGGCGAGAGCTGTATTATTTTAACGATGAATTGTCTAATAATAGTATTACTGAAGTTTTGATAAGGTAAGAAATTTTTAAGTATTAGCGAAACGTCAAAAGGGGAATTTATTCCTTTTTATTTCTATATCCATTTTGTTGTTGTACTGTTCTTTCTTCAGTTGTTAATTTAACAATGAAACTTAAACCCTTAATCTTTCATTAAAAAAATAAAAACAAACATTTCACCTTTCTATTTTTTATACACATTCCCACAAAAATAGTGCGCCACTGGCAAATTCGTGGCCATTCTACTTAACACTAAAAAACGAATGCTTCTTCCTGGACTTTTATATAAATATATCCTAAGCTGTATCGTTGATGTTGATATTCTCTTGTAATTGTTGTAATATTGTTTAATTACAAATTTTAATAACTATTATTTGTTTTCAAATAAACCAATTGACATTATTTTGTATAAAAATAAGTAACATAGCTTTTGTTTTTTAATTCAAACTGCAATAAAATACCACTTTAATTTCATAACAAGTGTACGTTTGACGTTTGACAAATACAATCCTGACAGCTGTCAAATTGCATTCAATAGTATTCAACACACCTAAACCATAAGCGTTCGTCACGACTGAACGAAGGGTACGAGAAGGACTATATTTACTTTACCAATACATCCATATATTCAAGTTTAAGCAACAGAGTTAAATTTGCTTATATGTTCTTGTCTGACAACAAATTTAAACTGTATCACTTAAAGTTTTAATATAATGTATTTAAAGTTCTTTATAAATGTAAGACAGACACGAAATGGCAGATGTACACCTTCACAAGCTTTCCATTGCAATTATCCATCTGATGACACTTCTAATGACGGCGATTCTTACTTTGGGCTAATTCTCGCATATTTTAGTTGCAGCAGATGTTATTTCTGCATATTTTTGTACAGTTAGAATTCTTGATCTTAGTTGAATTTCACAATTATGCGCAAATGGGCTCAAATCAGGGTAATATGTAGGCCATTTATTGATCTACACTTTTAAAAATTGCAATGCAAATTTAAGTAAGCAAATAAATGACAAATGTGCTCCTTTACGAACTCTCCATTGCAACTATTGATCTAATGACACTTCTAATTGCGATGATTATTATTTTGGGTAAATTTTCGCATGTTTTAGTTATAGTAGATGTCATTTCTTCATTTTTTTTGTACAGTTGGAATTCTTGATTTTAATCGTGTTTCTAGCATTTTACACGGGAACAAATCAGGGGAATATGCAGGCTATTTATTGGTTGACATTTCAAAATGGCTTAAAAATTTAAACGAGTGAATGGAAAAATTAGTCCAATAAGTGTACCAAAAGATATGGCATATTCTTAGATAATATACAGTTCTACAGTATGGCATAAACGAGGGTCAAAGCGAAAATAATGTTTTCTTCAATGAAATTTGTAGAAGAGTAAAGAAAACTCTGCTTTAGCAAACATTGCAGGATGATTACAAAAATAGATAAATAAGATAGGTCTTCTGCCTTGATCCTGTTTTTTTTTCGATATTCCAGGATTTGTTTCAAACTTACTTCGATTTTTATTTAAATGGTAATGATACTGTGATATGGATCGCTTACGATGATCGCTAAAGCTCTGGAAGTGCTAAAAGTCAACGCTAAATCAATCATTTGGACTTTTTATGCCAAATCAACCAAGTTGATGGTAATAAACAAACTCAAAATTAACCTAAACGTTTATCTTATAAAAATGCACTTTGTTATATGAATCTGACCTAAGTGAGAAAAAGTACGATTCTTGTTACTTTTCGCACATTCGGTGGAAACCTGTGTTGGGTAGTGGATGTAAATAGGAGACCTATATCGAGTAGCGAACATTCAATGTTTTCCTTTGACGTGAATCATGATTTTCTGATTGGCCCTTATTTTTCTTAAAACTGTATACGAAAGCAGTTGACATTTGTATTTGACAGCTGACAGTTGGAATTTGACTTTTGACACATGACGTCGTCTGTCACCTATGGTTTTGTTCTGACTAAAGGTTATAAACCGTTATGCGTCGGTCGGTAATGCAGATCCAATGGTTATCGCTTATGGGTGCCTGGCACAAGCGATCCATATTATCTGTCAACATAGTCTCCTTTTCGTTTAACTTTTTCCTCTTCCAAATAGCTCTGGCTCGATCTTCTCAAAATAGCTTGAAGTATTGGCTCTTCGTTTGTTACAAAACGGTGTACTTTGAGCATTTTTTGAAGTTTCGCAACAATAAATGTCACAGGAAGCTAAATGTGGTCAGTGCTCTGGGTAATTTTCTTCAAATCGGCATCAAAACTGTTGAATATAGGTACTCACACTACTCGCTTTTTTTGTTGTATACGATTTTTACTATCACTTCATCTCCGACGTGTGGAAATGAACCCAATTTTCATCAGCAGTGATGTATCGGCGAAAAAAAATATCTACGCTATCTATATAGGGTACTGAGTTCTCTGGGGTAGCTGTTAGTTAACCATCAAACACTGTTAAGATCACAAACAAATTAAATTTAAACTTTTTTCATTTTTCAAAGAACACACAAGTTGCTTGCTTTCGATGACTATTAAAACCAAATTAATTTTTGTTCGCCTTGAAATTGTGACAGACATGGATTAGATGACATGCGTCAAAACCGACAATTTATTCTCAAGCAACGCCATCTATCCGAGGCTAGATTAATATTAAATCATCCTAATACAACAAATACAAAAATAATAAAATATTTCGAATTTAACCACTTTCTTTTAAAAAGACCGCTGGATTTATATACTTCCTATGTTTTAGGTCTCTCGACACCTCATACTATGGTTACCATTGTGGTCCGAATAAGATTTTTTACGGTGAAACGACGATTTGTAATGGTGGGTTACCTCTACCGGCCGATCCTATGGGTGTACTGCAAGTGAAGGCAAAAAGAAGACTCGAAAGAGATTATGCTTTAATTTTATTTTAAAAATTTTCGGTTAGATGGTTTTTTAGGTGTAGGTTACTGAATTTATTTCATTAGGAAGGTTTTAGGTCACTTAAAATTGAACATACAACAGAAATAATGGAAGATAAGAGATATTTTTTTGTATCATTGTCTAAAAAGTCTAGTAGGAAAGAACTAGCAGAAAAATCCAGTGCGAAGAAAAGTTCTAGGACTACTGTGACTTTGAAAACAGAAGCGTTTAACAATAAACGCAGTTAAATGCAAGACCAAGGTGAAAAGTGCTGGGTCTGATCCATAGATGACACTGCTACTAATCAAAAAACCAGTTTATTATGTTTGCCCACAATTTTTTTTACTTTTTTTGAATCTAACATTATATTCTTTGAATTTGCACAATATTTGCGACTAGAGATCGTTTTGGCTTAACCCAAAAAGGTGATAGTACACATTTTGCAAACCAATATAGTAATAGAGTTTTAAAAATCAATTGTTTTCAAGTTTTTTAGATATATGTAATATGTACATTACATGAACTTTTCACCTTGCCCTCGTAAGTGACCTAAACTGTATTATGTTTCCATGACTGATGTTACGATGGTATTACTCTTCTTATACAATGTATTAAGTGTTTGCATATCATTATGTAGTCGGACTATATTTAACTCCTCGACACTCATATAGTCATTTAGAACCAACATAGTTCTTGTCATTTGCATTTTGTTTGACATTTAAAATATCTGCACCGGCATTATAAGCTTTAAACAACGAAAAGTATCCGTGCCAAAGGGTTTTTTAAAAGACTGTTTTTATTTACTTATGTCTTCATAATAAAGGCACTATTAACTGAAGAAAAAGAAGAAAAACACCTGAATTTTCCCTCAATGTGAAGGCCACATTGTCGAAGATCTTGAATATCGGTTAACTAACAAAACGAAGAAGACTTGTAGGAGGAGATCTGATAGCGTTGTAAGTAGGTCTACAGCTGCATATGAGATTTGTAAATCAGGAAGACCTTTGCAGAAGATTATAATTGGACATATATCAGGCCCTCCCTTTATTCTATGTTTTATCTTCACACCAAACTCAATTACATGCCTGATTCTAAGCATCAAAGCTATTTCTATGAAATTATTAGTAAAAATTTGTTTGTTTTTAAAAAATATTTATCCCCTGTATGTGATAAGAGTTGTGTTAAATGTGTAATTTATTCAAAAAATATGCCACGCTAGTAGTGACGTCATACAATTTTTTTTGTTGAGGTTAGGTACACGTTATGATTCTAAATTTAGTTTATTTAAGACTTTTTTCTGAGAAATTATTTCAGATATTGTATTCCGCTTAATTATTAAGCTAATTCGAGTGAGTCAGCAAGTTTTCGAAAGAGAAACGAATGATTTGGTAAGTACACACAAAAAACTGATAAACTAACTGGTTACCCAGTTAGGATAGTGGAACACAAGATGTGTAGTGAAAATGGACCGATATAGAAGAGACCAATAATGATCCCTAGTAGCAGGAAAGAAGGAAAAACCTTGAAAAAAGAAAGTGCCATCTTGTAAAACTACAACGACCAACTAAGAGCAGTGAAACCAAAGAAACCGATACCGATAGTTCCGATAGAGTCAAGGCTACTTTAAATTTCTCAAAAAACTCTAGCTACTCTAAATCACCGTATATATTTTAGGACAGATCCTTTTGTATCATTCTAAGAGAGTTATGAAATATTCCATACCGTCATAGAAGCGTTTAAAGCGCTACTAAATCATTCTTGCCTGCAGTAAATTCGATTAGAGATTCCGTCTTCTTCTTCTTAGAGTGCCATATCCCTACGGAACGTCGGCGACTACCATGCTTATAATATTTTTATACTGATCTCGGTCTTGCGCTACGTGTAGCAATTGGTCCGCTGTCAAACCTGTCCACTGCCGCAAATTCCTCAACCAAGAGAGTTTCTTCCGTCCTATCCATTTCTTTCCTTCGATTTTACCGTTGAGAATTAGCCGAAGGAACTCATATCTTGATCCTCTGATTATATGTCCAATATATTCTAGTTTACGCCTCTTAATAATATTTAATAGAGTTCGTTGATGTCCCATTCTTCGAAGAACTTCTTCGTTTCTGGTTCTGCTAGTCCATGGAATTTTTAGTATCCTTCGATACAACCACATCTCAAACGCCTCGATTTTATTCATGATATCGGCGTTTAAAGTCCAAGTTTCACATCCATACAAAAGTACAGACCACACGTAACATCTTGTAAACTTTTCACGGATTTCCAAATTTAATGAGTTATTGGATAATAGAGGCTTGAATTTTTGAAATGAGTTTCTTGCCTGTTCAATTCTACATCGAATTTCGAAGGATGGATCTAGATTTTGGGTAATCCAACATCCAAGGTATTTGAATCTCTGAACTCTCTGCAGCGGTTGTTGGTTTAATATCAGTTGGGTTGCGCCGATATCCACTTTACTGGTCACCATGTATTTAGTTTTATCGATATTTACCGACAGTCCCCAATTTGTGCATTTCATGTCAACTCTATTGATTAGCTCTTGCAGATCGTCGATGTTTTCAGCTAGAATCACAGTATCGTCGGCGTACCGTATATTGTTAATTATTTCTCCTCCTATGATAATTCCTTTTTGATCTTTTAAAGCTTCCCTAAATAGATTCTCAGAATACACGTTAAAGAGGGTGGGAGATAGTATACAGCCTTGTCTTACGCCTCGTTCAATACTGATTGGCTTTGATTCTCTGTTGTTGGTATTAATAATGGCTGTTTGGTTCCAGTAAAGTTTGGCAATAAGTTTGATGTCTTTCTCATCTAGTTGGATGCTCTGCAAGGCGGAGATTCCTAAAATACTTTAAAATAGTACTTACATATTGCAGATTTGCTGAGTCCTCTATATATATACCAAAAATATTCCAGAACAGTGCTGAAATATTTTAAAAGTCGAGAATAGTTCTAGGCTATCCCAAAAGTTCTCCTAAGCATCCTAAAACATTTATAGTTCTCAAGAGCAACGTAAAATATTACAACACATTCTCCAGAATTCTTTTAGACCTCCCTAAAGCATTCCATGATAATGCCGTTATATGAAAGGTGGACTGAGATCTCTCCCATGGACACCTTTAGGACTCCTCAATCATTCCTGGCTGTCTTGAATTCATTTAGAAGCCTCAATATTCTAATATCAATATTCGCCTAAAACATATTTCTGGCTGACATAGGTCATACAACTCGTAGATCATTCCTTTTTTGTATTCGGTTAGAGACACCTAAACTAAAATGTTTCAGGTCAGTTCCGACACATTTAATGAATCCTGAGTTCTCTATAGACCTCTGAAATATACAGGAATATTCCTGGAATGTTTCAGGAAGTTATTAAGGATTCCAGACTTCTCTAAACTCTCCCGAATCCACCTAAAGCATTTCAGGGAAGCCACGAAATATTCCAGGCTGCTCTAAAATTATTCAGAAACCCTCAAGACAGTCCAGAAATCTTTTCTAGAGTTAATTGGCACATTCCAGGATAATGATGAAATCTTTCGGTTTGTCCTGAAAACTCCACAGCCCCGTTTATCATTCTAGGAAACCTAAAGTACTTCAATTTCCCATGAAAGCTTACTAGGATCCGGAATATTTCTACTGCGAATTTGTTTAGAGGCTCTAAATCATTACAGGACATTCCCAACATATATCAGCTTGTTCTGGGTCTTCCATATATCCCAGTAATAAATATTCCAGATAATGTGTGAAAGATTCTTATGTAGTTTAGAGCGACAAAAAATATGCCAGGAAATCCCGAAATATTCCTGGTTACTCTAAAATTTTTTAGGAAATTTTAAAACATTTCAAAACCATCCAGAAACAATTTAGCTATGCTGTTTTTTCCAGAGCCATCTGACACATTTCAGAACAGTTATGGAATCTTTCAGGCTATCGTAAAGTGCTCCAGAGCATACTTATCATTCTATAACTCTACTGAAATATTTCAGTCTATGATAGAAGTTACCAGGGCTCCTGAATTATTTCTAACTACAAAAAGGGACATTACAAGATAATCCCAACATGTTTTGAAGTGTTCTAGACTTCGTGTAGCATATTAGGACAGTTCTCAAATATTATAGACTATCTTAGAAGGTTTAGAATCGTTCACGTCTGCCCTGAATTGCTCTAGAGACGGTCTAAAACGCTTCAAGCAGACAAAAAGAATTGCAAAAGAGTGCTATGATGGTAAACATCGATAAAAGCTGTAAAAGAAGAACTAAATAATAAGAAAAAATCATTTTGGCAAGATTGTTATCAATCCAAAATGTATCTGAAGAATTTAAAATAAACTGTGGGAAATGTCTGAGAAATTCAGTCGATGTACCTAAACTCAAACAGACAACAATGTAACGTCACACCAATGGGGCATATTATCGTAAGTCTTGATATACATTCCCAAAAATATTTAGTCTTCAAAGAAGCGATATGTTTTTTATGTTATTTATAAACCTATTTTTATATATGTACGTATATTTTTGTCATGATTATCTAGTCCAATGTATGAAAACCGAAATTCTGGTGAGAAGCTAGAATAAAATAAATGTCTCTATTTCCTAATGAGGAGTCGAGTGAAAGAAGGGGATGAGTAACGTGTTTCGCAACCTCTCCTTTCGCTCTTCGATTCAAATGTGTTTTATTTCGCCTTCGTATTCTTCTACCTAACATTGCTGAGAAGTAACATGATCAGCGCCACTTAATAATAACAATAAAAGTGAACTGGTACCTTTGAGATGAAAAATAGAGATTTAGATCGTACATAGATGCATTTCCCTTTAATAGTTCTTTCGTTTGATTTTCTGATTAACACATGGTTGTCAATGCTCAGTTGTTGATTCGTCAGCAATTATTCGAAAATGCGAGCTAACTTTCAAATTAGCTCTAATAGATTCAGCGTCCTCAAAGTAGGTTTATCCACCAGATCTACAGCTTGACGGATTTTACCATTAGCAGTGAGATTAAACTAAGAGAGGAAGGGGTAAATAAGAATGAAAATAGCACCAAAACGCAAAGTCATACTGAACAAAAGAAACAACAACAATACAGCATGGTTCAGAAAAGAAATAAAAGAGAAATGTTAAGATAAACGAGAAGCCTACACGAAGTACAAAACATCAAATACTCCAGAATCCCGAAACACCTATAGAAGAATACGAAATGAAACAAAGCAGTTAGTAAGAAGAAAAAAAATGAACACTGGGAACAGTTTACACAAAAAGAATGGAAAGCGATTTCCACGGTACACAAAAACAAAATTGAAGATTCATAAGAAACCTACGGAAAGAAATGGCAGAATTGAAGGAATACAAAGAAAGTCACGAAATATATGGCCATTAGCAGAAACCCTCCAGAAAAACCGATAATATGCATAGGTGACGATCGCATAAAACGCGTTAAAACTTTTAAATACCTTGGCACCACAATCAATGACCAATCGGATCCACAACAAGAGATAAAAACCCGAATACAAATGGCAAGACAAGCTTTTGTGAAATTCAGACCGCTCCTATGTAATCAAAACCTAAATTTCGAAATACGCTACAGAATGGTCAAGTGCTACATATGGTCCATCTTACTTTATGGCATGGAAACGTGGACTTTGAAAAAAACATCTATCAACAAACTTGAATTATTTGAAATGTGATCATTGAGAAGAATGATGCGCATACTTTGGGTGGATAGAGTTCGAAACGATGACGTCCTTAAGAGAGCCGGCGTGGAAAGAGAACTCTTTGAATTAATTAAAAAACGCAAGATTGGTTACCTTGGGCACATATTGAGAGGAGCAAAATATGAAATACCACAGTTAATCCTACAAGAGAAGATCGAAGGTAGGAGAGGAGCCGGCCGCAAACAATTATCCTAGTTAAGGAATATTAAAGAATGGACAGGAATACACAATACAGGCGAGCTGTGTCACGCCGCCAAGAACAGAATTCTAGTAATGCGATAGTCGCCTACGCACTTTGGTGTATGGCATGTTAAAGAAGAAGAAGAAAGAAAGTCACCAGGACCAGACGGAGTAGCCAACTAGCTTCTAAAACACGGAGGAGAAAGTATAACCCTTAAGATGACAAAACTTACACAAAAACTAATATTTCACTGCAAGATACCAGACGCATCGAGAAACAGCATAATGATACCAATGTTGAAGAAATGAGATAAAGAAGACCCCAACAATTATAGAGGTATACATCTACTGAACACCGCACTTAAGCTTACCACAAAAGTCCTAACCAATAAAATCAATAAACTAACTTTATCAGATGAACAACAAGGATTCGGATCCGGAAGATCCTGCGTAGACGCCGTATTTGTACTAAGACAAATCACAGAAAAGGCCATCGAGTACAATAAACCTGCATATCTATGCTTTATAGACCTGACAAAGGCTTTCGATCGCATCCAAGTCGAAGACGTCTTACACCTACTGTATAAAAGAAACATACCAATCAATATTATACAAACCATCGAAAACAACTACTTCCATAATCGAATACAGGCAAAGATAAATGGAAAACTAACACAGTGTATACCAGTACAAAGCGGAGTCAGACAGGGTGACTCGTTAAGCCCACTTCTCTTTAATATAAAAATGGACGAAATAATACAAGCAGTACGTAAAGTCATGGTTACAGAATGGGGAACAAAGAAATCCAAATATTATGTAGTGGAGATGACGCCGAAACAGAAGACGAGCTCCAAAGATTACTACACATCTTCAATACAACAGCAAAGAAATACAAAATCGAAATTGATGGAAAAATAATAAAGTAGGAAGATAGCACGAGATAAGTCTCAAATGGACGAAGAAGTATTGGCAGACCAAGAAAAAGATGGTGCTATAATTTAGGAAGCTAATGTTGAAGAAGAAACAGGCTTTAATGCCTACACACAAGAAGGAAGAAGAGGTAGGGATACTAATTTAAAAACAATAACATAATAAATGAGTTTATTTAGATATTTACTATTTTCTGTAACATTTTAGATCATCGTACAAAATTTTTTTAATTTTTATTTCTCAAATTAAATGTGAGCACTCTAGAGATAGTAACTAGATTTTCTACAATATTTAGTTTTCGCTTTCTGTTTTATATATTATTTAGTTTCACTAGCTCTGAAGATCTAGCCACCAGCTTCTCTAAGCTTTGAGGGTTGTTAGAAATGTCATTTTCGATTCCTCGGATGGTAAGCACTTTCCAAACGCCTCCAAAAGCAACGGTTCTTCTTCAACTGTGTTTTGGAAGTCTTCAAGAGAAACTTTTCCGTCTTTATCTTTATCTATTTTTCTCATCACTATATCTACCAAATCTTTAACGCTCTCATCAGGGTCTTCTTCTTGTGGATGTTTTATTAAACAGTTTCTGCAAAAAACTATTAGTATTAGAATTAGTAAATATGAGTACACATTGTATTCAAACTTAAGAATGTAATTAACTATTGGTTTCTACGATACTACTACGAGCCTCTTCCCATATCAGTTGGTCCAACGTTAGATTGATAAGAAAAGTAAATTTTAGAGAACAAAAATAAAAGCGCAGCGTGAATTTTAGAAGTTTTAATGCATCTAATAACATTTTTGAATTTCCTAATTATAGAAAATATTTTATAACGTAATAAAAACTAGGTATTGATTAAACAGAATAATAATAAATTTAATTAACGCATAGAATATGTAATATTAACAGAAAAAAATGTGAAAGTTTACCACTCAGTTACATCCCCTATATTTTTAATGACATAGGTACACAATTCTTCGAGGCATAGTTTTTACCAAGTTCTGACAAAATTTGTCCGTGTTTAAGTGCCATCGATAAAATGTAACTTTCCCACACCTCTAGACAACATGCTGCCCCAGATCATGACAGATGCAGGAAATTTGACTTTTCTCTTCAGATAGTCGGGTAGGAAAGCTTCGTTTTTCTTGCGAATGACGCGACTCATACTGTCTCCAACACACACTTCAAATCTGGACTCATCACTCCATTGTATTGAATCACAATACGACTGAATTCAATATTTATGCTCTTTTGACCATCTTAGAGTGTTTTCCTTTTGTTGTAATGTTAAAAGTGGCTTTTACTTAGCTTAAAATAAAATGAAATTTATTAAAAACATGACATGAGATGTTGATCTAGAAACGTGTCTTCCAATAACGTCACTCCATAAAGCGCTTAACTCCATATAATTTGCTCGTCGATTTTTCACTATAATGCGTCTTAATGCCCTTCGATCTACTTCGGATATTTTACTTTTTCGTACATTTCTAGGTTTTGTGACGACCGAACCTGTAGTTTTGTATCTTCTGACTATATTTCTTACACTATAGCGTGAAAATTGCAACATATTCGCAATTTCCGAATTGGATTTTCCACAATTAAAAAAATCTAATAATGATTGAACAAATTTTCTCATCGATAACTTTACCTCGACCCACTGTACAATCCACAAACGGCAAAAAGCTTTGCAATATTACAAAATACATTTGACATTAACTAACAATATTATTGTTTTGATGTCATTATTCCATAGCTACCTATGGATTTAACGTAATTATGAAAAACATCAATGTATGTTGACATAAGTGAATACATAACCAGGGTTTAGTGAATTTTTTTATTGTTGAAAATAAATAAAAAAACCCTAAGGGTAATGTTTTTAATAGATATTAATAAAAATGCCATATTAATTAATATGGGAACTTATAAAAACATGTAGAGTATAATTTGTTTATGGTAATCGACATAAACTGCAGTTTCCATAGGTGGGCCAACTGATATGGGAAGGGGCTTGTATATTACTCTTATACCTTAGTAACTGAAACATTTCATCTTTGGTAATGAATCCATCTCCGTTTAAATCATAAACTGCAAAGCAATATTTAATTTGATCTTGAATCGTTCCCCTTAAAAACAGGGACAATCCTTTAAACCAATTTTCTACAGTAATCAATCCACAGTTATGTTTATCCCAAACGCAAAAGATTCTGTCCATTAACATATGTTCCGTGACTATGTCGAATGTGTTGTGAAGGACTTCTCTGAAGACTGTTCTGTCTATTCCCTGCAATTAAAAAATGTCTAAATACTGTGAGTGCTTTTACAACATGCAATGTTTCAAAAAAAGTACTTAATATTCATTAATTTTATTTAATAATGGACTAGAAATAAGAATACAACTGCTAGTAGATAATGCTCCAATCGATCAAGTGAAAACATTTAAATACTTGGGAATGATGATGAATTACCAATGGGATCCTCAACAAGAAATAAAATGCCGTACCGAACAAGCAAGACAAGTTTTTATCAAATTTAAACCGCTACTATGTAACCGCAATCTTTCCTTCAATCTCCGCTACAGGATGGTTAAAAGCTATGTATGGTCCATATTGTTATACGGCATGGAAACATGGACGTTAAGAGTCATCATCATCATCATCATCATTTTGGCTTTACAACCCTGTGTGGGTCCTAGCCTCCCCAAGAATTTTTCTCCAGTCGTCCCTATCCATCGCCTTCCTCCGCCAAGCACGTATTTCCATATTTCTCATGTCTTCATCGATGTTATCTAGGAATCTTGTTCTGGGTCTTCCTCTTCTTCTTTGACCAATAGGTCTATCAAGGAGCGTTTTTCTAGCTGGGTCGGTTTGCTCCATCCGCATAACATGGCCTACCCACCTTAGACGTCCTATCTTTATGTGTTTTACGATATCTGGTTCCTGGTATATCCTATAGAGTTCGAAGTTGTATCGTCTTCTCCAGACACCATTTTCATTTACTGCTCCATAGATGCGCCTTAGTATTTTTCCGGACGTTAAGAGTACCTTACATTAATTGGTAAGTTGGAGACCTTCGAAATGTGGACGTTGCGAAGAATGTTCCGCATACCATGGACAGATAGTGTGAGAAAGGAGGAAGACTTAAGAAAGGCAAATAGTGAGAGAGAACTACTCAATTTGATCAAGGTACGAAAAATTGGATACCTCGGCCATATTCTGAGGGAAAGATTGAAGGCAAGAGGGGAGTAGGTCGCAAACAAATGTGGCTACGGAACATAAAGAACTGGACAGGCATAAATAACACTGGCGATATTTTGCATGCCGCAAAAGACAGACGTCTGGCCTTAAGATAATTCTTTAATGCACTATAGGTGTACTATAAGAAGAAGAATGGACTAAAGAACAACAACAAAAATTCTTAACTACACGGAACTAAAAAAGATAACGAAAGAAAATATCAAAAATCAAAATCACAAAAAATACATTTTGGTTGGTTTGGAAAATCAAGATACCTATTCACAGTTCCTTAATTTCACTCACGAGCGTCAATAAAAAGTGAAATCTCTTAAAAATTAGTTTTGGTAATACTACAACAACGTAATTGGTTTTAAAAAATAATTGTCAATGAAAAAGTATTTGTCCAAATTATCGGATAATAACCTAGTACGTCGCTCTTTTGCAACCCGACTCACACAAGAAAACAACTCTCTGTAGGTACATTTAAAATTCGGCTCGCTAATTTATTGAGACTAGAGAAAACAATGATCAAATGCAAATCACCGCGTAATAGATAAAGAACAGGCGATAAGAAATATGAAAAATATGTGGAAATTAAAGAAAAATGAGAATCAGTAGTTAATAAGACAAAAACAGACCAGAAATTTTAATATCAATAATAAACAACACCAAGTTAAAATACCTCCTTGTCTATTTATACCACCGTACCATTTTAGACAAGGCGCCCTCTCGCCCCCCTGCTATTTAATTTTGCACTGGAACATGCGGTAAAGAAGGCTCAACCACAACTGAGAAACGGATTTGCCGCCCAAGGATCAAAAATACTATTGGCGTTTGCGGATGACGTGAACACAAGTGCACAATCCACCAGAGATGCAAAAGAAGTTTTCACCCAATCCGAAAACGGAGCCAAGGAAGTTGGTCTGAAGGTCAACGAGGACAAGACCAAGTAGATGGTGGTTACGAAGAACCAAAAACCAGGGGTTAGACAAAACGTAACAATCAATGAATACAACTTTGAAGTCGTCAAATAATTCAAGTACCTGGGAACGATCATATCATCTGAAAATAAATATGAAAAGGACGTGGCAGCCAGTAAAGTTAAAATACCTGATATTGTAAAAGAAAACTCGGATAATTTCTCATAAAAAGGATTTCCAGTTGAAAATAACCACATCTTCTTCATATCTTATATCAATCGTCGTATTAATGTTCAAGAAAAATATTAAAAATTCTTACCTCTGATACCGTCGGTGGTTTGCCAATAACTGTAGCAGGTTTTGCATTCTGAGCAACATCACCTTGTGGAGTTGTTTTATTAAAAGTGATCAACTTCTTATAAATTCTATACAGAGCTTCTATTTCCTTTCTAAAATAACCAAATACATTTTAATAAAAGCACATCAAAATCGGCAAATTTAATAGCATTACAAACAAGAATAAGTACAGATAAATTTGTTTGACGTTTGAGTTTGATCAGGAAACTAATAATTGTTTTATCAAATAGAATTGTGAAATAACATAAATTAGTTTTGAATAATGTTTAAAGTTAATTATACTTCGTTGCAAAATTTCAGTATTTTTAAGCCAATAAATTAATTGAATAACTTTTTGTATTGGCACATAATTTCAATTTTTTTATAAGAAAAGCTGGCATTTTTATGCGAATTTAAAAAAACTTGCCCTTTGGAATGAATTTGGTCATTTTTTTCAAAAATTCGACGTAGCTTTATTTATAAACATTAAGGAGCAAAGATATTCATTTAATATTTTTTTTATTTAAATTTACGGATTTCGACAACTAATTGTCATTGACACGGAAACTAAAAACAATGTTTACAATATTACTTAAGTTTTACAAGTTTAGAATATGTACCTATACAAAATTTTTAAATATCTTATATCAAATTATGTAAGTTACAGTCTCTCAAAAAAATAATTAAAGAGTTTATTAAACCAAGTATATCACTAAGGGTGAAGTCCAACGAGAGATCTAAGAGAGTGATTAATATTTATTATCGATAAGTGTCTACCGCAAGGCAGCGGGGGATCGCCTCTGGACAGAATCGTACTTTTATTTTCGATTTGCATTACTTATTCAATTGTTAGGTGTGTTTAAAAGCCGGTCTTTATCATTGTCTACTAAAGTTATAATAGTTGCAAAAATATTTACATACACTACATTCACATATTTACAAAACTTTATCATTTCTAAATAGAGTATAAAAAGAACAGAGGCAAAAATATTTTAGAAAATTATTTTCAAAATTGAGGTGTGTCTAAAAGCTGGTTTTATACCGCTTTCAACTAAATTTAAAAATATTTACATAAATTACGTATACGTAGAAAGTTTACCAGTTATAAATACAATTCAAAAAGTACTTACATACTTATGTAAAAATCTAGATCTATAATAATTGTTTCTTTGAGCAACTTATCTGTATTTTTCCAGCTGTCATTCGTTATTTTCTCCATTTCTAATTCAATTAGACAAACCACAGATGAATTTAGGGTAAGCGAAACATTACTTCTTCTTACTGATGCTTTTAGCTCATGCCATATGTGTTCAATAGGTTTGAATATGCAATAGTAAGGAGGAATTCTTAATACTGTATGACCCATTTCTTCCGCCAAACTGTCGCAATAATATTGTTTTCTGATGGAAAATGATTTTAAAGTTTCAAGTAATTGTTTTTTAGAATAATTATCTTCATAATATACACTCACTCAAAAATGTTTTGCATATTATCTGTAACGCCACTGAACGTTTCTCATTTGAAATTTTTTGCACTGAGTTTTTTTTGTCTGCTAAAATAATGTATTTTATTGCTTGATTTTTGTTTCTTAATCGTCGCAAAGATTCTCAGTATTCATATTGCGTTCATCAGTTTTCGAAAACCGATATTTGTAAAAATTGGTTTGCGTTTTATTTACTTTGTAGTAAACAATATGAATAGACGAGTGATATCTGAGTTCAACAGAGCTAGAATCGTTACTTTTATTGAGGAAGGCTACACACAAGTCAACGTTGCTGTCCGGGTTGGAGTTAATCAAAGTGATGGATCTCGGATTGTGAAAAAATATCGAGAGACTAATTCTGTTAGTGATCGTCCAAAAAGCGGAAGAGCGAATGTTGAAAGTGTATAAACTACCAATGTCCAAGAACGCTTTTTAACGTTAACTGCCCGGAGAAACCCCTCTATGACTGCCTTAGCTATTAGAAGAGAGCTCCAGAAAGCTCATAATATTGTAATTTGCGATCAGACTATTAGAAACAGGTTACATTCGGCGAATTTATTAACAAGAAGACCATTGTTTGTACCAAAGCTTACGTTAGAGCAGAAAAGGACTCGACTAGAATGGGCCAATGAACATTTACAATGTTCGACGGGATAGACTTGACCAAGTTCTCCAAAGAGTCCCATTTCAAGGGGCTGCTCCATAATGTTTTGGGGCGGCATCATGCTAAACAATAAAACTCCTTTAATTCCTATTGTTGGTAACATGAATGGACAAATTTATATTGATACCATTCTTAGGCCTGTTGTACGCTTGTGGCGAGGAGCTGTTGGTCCAGAATTTATTTTTATGGACGACAATGCGCCTCCCTATCGTACGAGACATGTGGCAGATTTTTTAGAGACAGAAGAGATCGTCAGATTACAATGGCCACCTTACTCACCTGACCTTAATCCCATTGAGCACGGATGGGATATGCTCAAAAGAAAAATTCAGTCCCGGCAGCTACCCCCAAGGACAGTACAAGACCTTAGACTAGCAGCGATTGAAGAATGGGGCACCATGGACTAGAACTACATTAATACACTTATAAGAAGCATGGGACATCGCATTCAATCTTGCATTGATGCAAGAAGTGGAAATACGGCTTATTAAGTATTAGTTTCTATATCTGTACAAAATAAAAAAAAATATATTTATAATACATATTGTAAATAATGATAATAAATTGTTAATCCTTTAAATGTTTTTTTTGTTGTTTTTTTCAAAACATACAATTTTATATATATAATAAAGTATTGTGTTAAAAAAATATAGATTTCACCAGATTTGGTGGATAATTTTGAAAATATTACATTATGCAAAACATTTTTGAGTGTGTGTATATCATTTTCCATCATATATTCCTGGATTCTAAGGTGTCATTAGAACATGGAACTTTATTGGACCTATGACTGTGGTAGCTAGCTGGCATCGTCCATCACAATTACACTGTTTGGTGCTATATTTGGCAATAACTTCGTTGAAAACCAGTTCTCAGATAATTCTGACGTGGTGTCATCATGATAGTCGACACGGGAGTCCTTAATGTTTTTGCATGACAAAGCTAAAGCATTAGGTATAAAATAATTTTTTTCGTGCATGGATTATTGTAATACATTTTCCTTTATTTGATGAAGCTTTTGTAGTACAGCGACCAGAAGAATCTGCCAAACCATATTTTGGAACATCATGGGTATCAAACCACGTCTCATTCAGATAAACAATTTCTCGTCTACTTTCTCTGTATTTATGAATTTCAATTAAAAATTCTGTCCTCCATATTTGTAGACGAGCAGATTCCATAATCACTTGGCGTTTATCGATCGTTTTTATTTGAAAGCTGTTTTTTAGAAGACATTGCCTTACTGTCTCACTGCAGCACTTGACTCATGTGTCAACTTTCTGCAACTTTTCCATGATGGTTTTTAACGTGGGGACCATCTGTTCTTCATACATGTTATACATTTTTTCTCCACATCACTCCCGTCTTTTCTTCTACTTACTATCGGTTGTTTTTTTATGGACCACACTGTGTTAATTGGTCTTCGTGTTAAAGCTGCCGCTTCCTGTCGCAGTTAAATTAACGGTTGGGGGATTATGGCAATTCGAGGCGATGTGTCCTGATTGTTTTACAGATAAAACACTCCATTTTATCTGTTGATAAAAAATTATATTTTCATTACGTTTAAAAGGTATTACAATTGAAGTTTGAATTCAAAATTGTCTGTCTTGGAAAAAACATAAACTTGGCGTCGGAAACTAAGAATGATTCTTTTGGTGGGGGAAACTAGTCTGCGAATACAATAATTGTTCGACTTGATTGGAGTTTGTGAGATAAATAAATATCCTGTTATTTAATATCTTAGAAGCAAAAGATATTTATTTGGAACCACTATCATCGCCTATAGCTTTAACATAGTCCTATAATTTAAGAGTTTCATCAGCATAATATACTGCCGTCTTTGGAAACGAAATATAATTATTTTTTCAGAATTTGTTCCGAATTGAATTATGTTTTTAGCCCCCTTTCAGACGAGGATACTGTATCCGAGACGCAGATATTACATAGACTCAAATGGAGCTTTGCACACGGGACACGCGAGGGATACAGTATGCGAGATACCGAATTCAGTATCTCGGACCTTCCTGTCGCTGACGACTGAATGCGTATGCCAGATACAGAAGAAACATTACGTTAAATGAACGCTTTCAGTCAGACACGAATACTTTTGCACCACATTCCATAGACGCGCGATTTTCTGTCGAATAATTGTGAATGAGCAACGAAAGAAAGAAGGTGTTTTCTGAATATAGTTAAATAATGGAGCGTGCTGTATTTGATAATGACAAATTTATTTGTTTGGTACAATCAAATCCCTGTCTATGGGATACAGCATCGCCAGATTACTGCAATAGAAATAAAAAGCAGCAGTGCTGGGTCGAAATTTCTAAGCAAATGTGCGACAATTTTGAGGCCATGACTGCAGTACAGCAAAATGAATATGGTAAGAAATAAACATGTTTTTATTATAAATACATAGGTATTTTGTTTCATACGTATACAGTTTAGTTTTAAAAGTTTGCTAATTGGAATATTGATTATTTAACGAATATAAAACTACATTATTGTGAAAGGAATACGGTCATTTTTTATTAAGGGCGAGCTAAACAATTTATAAATTGGAGATAAGTACACAGATTTATTTTAAATTTAAGTGATAGACTTTAACTTTAACTTAAAGTCATAGAAAGCCGTTCTTTTGATGAAATACTTTTACCCATAGTTGTGTCTTTTTTACTCACTTGAATTTCCAAAATTTTATGAAATTCTTCAAACGACTTCACAGACATTCGAAAATAATTAAAAAACTTCGATGGATATTGCAATAAATCTTGATACAGCAAATTATACGTTCCCCTGGTTTCTCTTAATTCTACAATAGGATGAACCCACAAATCACGTCGTCTTTTCAGTTTCTTTTTCTTTTTATTTAATATGTACCACACCATAACACACTCTTCTACATCCATAATCCAAAAATATAACCGCACTGCACTGCTACTATTTTCATACTGACTGATATTTCAGTATCTCGCATACAGTATCCTCGTCTGAAAACCCTCTTAGTTCGTAATTACACATTTTGCCGACACCGCAGGTACTTGATGAACCGGCTAGACCACTTTTCGAAATATATTTTATATCAATAACTAAAAGTAAAAGTAAAAAACTGGATTTATCATAGTTCCAAATAAACTAAACAAATCTAACAAAAAATGTTCAAATACGTACGTTATATTTGTACTCACTCTTTTTTAAATAAACCCATGGCAAAGCTTTTGATCAGAGTGTCCTACTGATAAAAGTCAAAATGCGTTTTAAAGGTGAACAGTACACCATTCGTATACAATTTTTGCATTTTAGCGCAAATATGCACACAACAACCTTAGTAAGGTACGTTAAGATGGAGGGAAATCCTGAAGAGATAGTAAATTCTCATTTAGGACGAAAAATAGTATTTTCGGAAGAAATGGAATCAATGCTCGCCAATCACTGCTTAGAAATGGAAAGAAGATATTTTGGAATTACACAAAAAGATGTGCGTAAATTGGTATATAGCTTATGCAAAGCAAATAATTTAAGAAATCCATTCAGCGTGACCAAAGAAAGTTCTGGAAAGAAATGGTTTGCCGGATTTCTTGCAAGTCACAAGGAATTATCACTAAGAATGCTTCAAGAATATCATATGTGCGTATTAAATCATTCACCAAAGAAAACGTTGTGGCACCTTTTGATTTATATGAGCCACTTTTGGAAAAATTGAATTACAATCCAGCGTGGATTTTCAATTGTGCAACCGGTGAAACTGGTCTCACCATTGTTGCGTCACAACATAAAAATCTGAGAATTGTGAAGCAAAAAAAAAAACAAATTGGCGCAATCAGCTCAGCCTAACGCGGATCTTTGTTAACAACAGTTGTGTTTTAGTGCAACAGGCGCAATATAGCGCCTTTTTTAATTTTCCCTTGAAAGAATATGAAAATGGAACTAATCATTAGCACTCCGTCTGGATCTAAGTATGCGTGTCATGTATCTGACTGGATTCAACAATAAATTTCTGTTAATTGGCTCCACCATTTTATTAACACAACAAAGCCTAGCGCTGACGATCCAGTGGTTTTGATCCTTGATGATCATTACTATCATATAAAAAATTTGGAGGTGCGAGAAAAACATGTACACCTAATTTGCCTTCCACCGCATTCGACATATAAAACGCAGCTCTGCAGCTATTAGACGTGGACCGTTCAAAAATTACACGTAGGAGATCACAAACTGGCTTAGGCTTAGTCCAGGACGTGGTATAACAGACTATCAAGCTGGGGAACTTTTTGGAAACGCTTATATAGAAGCAGCAATCAATTAATGAGTTTAAGAAAACTGATATGTTTCCCCCCAACAGAAACGTATTTAAATAATGTGATTTTGTCGCAGAAATTTGTTGAAGAAAGAGTAGAAGAAAAAACAGTTAATGAAGAAGCAGTGGAAGAGGAAACAGTCAATGAAAAAATAATAGAAGGAGAAGCAGTAGAGGAAAAGTAATTTTATAAGAATTTTCCAGAAGAAAAAACCTCTCAAAAACAGGTTACTCCTACAGGTTTGGTGCCTGTGTCAATAGCTTCTAAAAAATCCTAAAAAAAAGAGTATACGAAGTGGCAAAGCTGCCATTGTAACAAGCACTCCATACAAAGATAAATTAGAGAGCAGTATTGAAAAAAGGCAATTACCTTCAACTTCTGGCGTTAAAAGAATGGTAAATAATTCAAAAACAAATAAACAAAAAAAATTCTTAACCTAGCCAACAAAAAAGGAAATTGTCAGTGATCAAAGAAAATCTAAATAAACATGAAGAGGATCCAGTAGTTCTTCATCCTTAGATTCAGCCCCTGAAGTAGAGTATCAAGATTCAAATGTAGATGGCGTGGTAGAAAAACGAAGTTTGTTCGGATACGTCCCAACGAGAAATACAAATCCGACTGCATTGTGGCCACCATCAAACACCCACCGTCACTCATGGTCTGGTCTGTGGTATCCGGCAAAGGTACAGGCCGTCTCTACGTGGTAGAACACACGATGAGACAAGACCAGTACCGGAAAGTACTTGAGACGAGACTTTTGCCACAGCTACTGGAATGGTTTCCTGGAGAAGAGGAACCCATATTTATGGATGATAGTGATCGTTGCCACAAGGCTAAGAATATTTCAACTTATTTAAAACAAGTTCTTGACTCGCCAGACAACTCGCCTAATATGAACGCTATTGAGAATGGGTGAGAACTACTGAAAACGGAGATTTTAAAAATTAATAATAAAAGGAAGTTACTTGAAACGCTCATATATGAGTGGAATCATAATCCTCATCTCATTAAATTTATCCCTACTTTTGTAAAAATTATACTTTTTTAATAAATAAAAGGTTTTTGTTAACTTTTTTAATGCAGCTTAATTACCTAAGAGTTAATATTCACAAAAAAAAAGGGTGTGGCAGTCCAGTGGGACTGCCGGTGGAAGTTACACTTCTATACACGCATTCGCCGTTACAAATTTATTTGGGAGTCAATCTGCACAATCATTACATATGTAATGCTATAGGTAAGACATAGCAGAAAGAGAAACAGAATTAATAACAACTTACTAACAATTAATAAACAACTTTTGACCTGTAAATGAAGGACTGAATCAATATTTTGATGAAAATGTATATTTCTATTTTCATATATGTATGAAGAGAGTTGAATGCAATTATTTTTTTACACATATTCTGCAGTAAAATTCATTGTTTATTTTGTTATTAATATAATAATACAATACAAATTAAAATGCAATATTCATAAGTATTTAAAAATGACAATAATATACATAACTTTTCTACTTACGCATATATGTTTAATTTACCATGTAATAATATTAATAAAAAAGTCCTCCCCGACTGGGAATCGAAGAATTATTATTTTGAAATACAAAAGACTAATATAATTATGAATATTAAATAAATAATACAAAACATATCATATAAATAATAATATTAATAAATATTTAATTATATATATATATATATATATATATATATATATATATATATATATATATATATATAATATTATATGTATATATATCTTTATATAATATATATAATATTAAATTATATATACAAAAGGAACATTTTTATATTCGAGAGAGGAAGAGAGAGAAAATATATCTTCTGTCTCTCTCTTTGCTCATTATCTTACATATGTAATGATTTCACAGATTCACTCCCATACAAATTTCCAACGTGGAGCGCGCGTATAGAAGTATAACTTCAAAAAGAACAAAACAGTATTTTTTTCAAAATTTGGCCAGGTACTGTAATATGGAGTAAAAAAACCTTTTTTTTAAATACTGCCTATTTCCTTTTGTATTTTGTAACGCGGTGTCTTTTTAGTAAACGCCTAAAAAGTATTCAAGAAAACCTAAAATTTAAAAATAGTGCCTGAAATTAGTTACGTTAATTTTTAATAGTATTTTTAAAAAAAATACCCCATATTAGGCGACTTTCCTCTAAGAGTTTTAACATCGCCAATTATGTGTTTAGATTACAAAAAAAGTACTGGGAACATTTCTAAAAACTATAATTGTATTGTAAATTAATTATATAAAAGAAGCTTAGTCTCGTAGTGAAGTATCTGGGAGTAGAAATATCCAACTACGGAAAGTCTAAGGAAAAGAGAGTGTGAGAAAACAAACAAATAAAACAGTTTATATATCAGGATGTCTAAAAGTGTGGCTAAAAACTGATGTGAGTTGGTAAAAAAAATTGTGGAAGAAAACAATACCTACTATTAAAATTTTTATCAATAAAACAATCTTTCTTCAAGTATTCGTCGACTTTTCGACTTTATAAAAATCAACTTTTTCCATGGCTTTAAAAAAAAAATTAAATATCCTCTTATTGCGTCATCAATTGTAAAGAAAAATGACTATTTAAAAACTCGCTTACTTGTGTAATAATGTGTCCTTTTTTGCCGCCTCCATAATTTTCGGCGAACATTTACACACGTCCTTATCGCTCATCTTCTTGCGCCCTCTGCTCTTCGCACCGGAACTTCCACTGGGCTGATTGGAAGTTTTGGGAGTTTTTGCAGCTGCTAGAAAGAGTGTAACACCCTTTATAACAAAAACTCCACCGCGCACGCTTAGTTTCTTTCCAGACGACGGAGTCGCCTGAGGTTGTTTATTAGACATAGCTGAAAGATATCAGTTGTTGAAAAAATGCTTTCACTTTTCATGCAAATCGATTTTATAGGGTCTTTTTGTAGAACGATGCACTAGGTACGGTAAGTGATGGATAATGGATAGATTAACGAGGCAGGTGAAAAGGAAAATTTGTGTGTCAAAAGATTTCGCGCCCAACTTTTGTATATTTCCTTTTGTAAATTGTAAAAAATTTGAATGTGATCTTATATAAAAGTATAACGTAATATAAGGGTTGCTACTTATGTTTTGGAACAGAAAAGTAAACAAAAACATTTATACACATAAATAAAAGAAGTTAATCGTTTCTTTTTTCATTCCGAACGATATGACTTCAAAGCAAGGATTTTAAACGATTTTAGACTTTTTCAGTAGACCTAAATAGACCTAATAGACCTAAATAAATCGGATAGAGATCTCCTGCAAGATGATGTAAATAATATATTTTTATGGTCAAAACAAAATGGTTTAAGCTTAAATCCAACTAAATGTTCTTGTATTTCATTTGGTCGTATAAATAATCTAATAGCTAATAGATATGTTCTTAATGATGTACTCTTGGATTCAGTTACTGAGATAAGAGATTTGAGTGTATTATTGGATTGTGCATTGACATTTAGAAGCCATTTTCTTAAAATTAAGGAAACAGGATTTCGTAATCTTGGTTTCATTTATCGTAACAGTCATGATCTCTCACCTACTGTGTTTAAATTATTGTATTGCTCTCTGGTACGCTCAGGTCTTGAATACTGCTCTGTTGTTTGGTCCCCATTTCATCAAGTATACATTGATGGATTGGAGAGCGTTCAGAGGAAGTTTCTAAGATCTTTAGCTTTTAAAGCACATATTAATATAAAAAATACTGATAATTATTTCATAGATTATTCTATAATAATGTCTCAATTTAACATTACTACATTGAAGAACCGCAGGTTGAGAGCTGATATGTTATTTTTGTTTAAAATTATAAACAACTTTATTAATTGTCCTTCGTTATTAGCCAATGTACACTTAAACACAATACATAGAACTCGACACACTGCACTCTTTTATATTCCTTTTCATAGGACTGATTATGCTCTATATATAAATATAAATAAATATTAGTATAAATAAAGGAGTAAGGCAAGGATGCATACTATCCCCTATGCTGTTCAATCTTTACTCGGAACTACTATTCAAGCAAGCCTTGGAAAACCTTTCCACAGGAATAAAAATTAATGGAGAACCAATATCTAGCATAAGATATGCAGATGACACTGTCCTACTGGCTGATACAGACACAAACTTACAGAGGGTTATAGACCACCTTAAGGATGCTTGTCGAGAGTTTGGAATGAAGATCAACGACAAAAAAACAAAAGTAATGGTGATCCAAAGAAAACAGAATATCCCCTTACCTATAAAAATAAATGGGAATATTTTAGAACAGGTAAACCAATACAAATACCTTGGCTGTTGGATTAATTGCAAGCTGGACCCAGAACAAGAAATTAAAGCGAGAATTGCTCAAGCTAGGGATAGTTTCTTTAAGATGCGCGTTCTATTCTGCGATACACATATAAATATTAAATTGAGATTAAAACTTGTAAAATGTTTTATCTGGTCTGTTCTTCTCTACGGAGTCGAAACATGGACTTTAAAAATAAAGAGCCTGAATAGAATCGAGGCATTTGAAATGTGGGTGTACCGTAGAATTTTAAAAATTCCTTGGACAGCACGAAAAACAAATGAAGAAGTACTAGCGAGACTCAATTTAGAAAAAGAACTATTGAGAACAGTCAAAAGAAGAAAAACCAGTTATTTAGGGCATTTGTTGCGCAACGAGAAATACTACATCCCTCAGTTGATAATAAAAGGCAATTGGAAGAAAAAAATTGTCCTGGTTACGTAATATCAGAAACTGGACAGGACTTGGATTTGAGGAACTCTTAAGAACAGCTGAAGATAGACAAACGTTTGCCACCATAACCGCTAACCTCCATTGATGGAGACGGCACTTGAAGAAGAAGAAGAAGATTATGCTCGTCATTTTCCCTTGTCGAAAATGCTGAGCTCTTGCAATGACCTCCTATTGGATCCTTTCTGTACAAACATTAACGCTTTCAAAAGGCAACTTGAGAATGTAATTATCAATCTAGATATGTGATATTTTTATATATATATATATATATATATATATATATATATTTTTAACTTTTGTGATTTGATATACTGTTTTAATGTACAAATTTTAACTGTTTACTTGTTTCTTTGTTATTGTTTGATGTTTCTTATTGTTCTATATTGTTCTAAAATTCTATATTGTTTGATTGTGTACATGATCTTTACTTTTTACCATTTGTTGTATTTTATTGTAAATGGTTCTACCGTTGAAATAAATAAATAAATAGGGTTCCGCTGTTGGTTTTCAGAGGTTCTTAAACCAAAATATTCTTCGTCGTCCAGGGCCATGTTTTCCTTCTATTTTTCCCTAAATAAAGACATGTGGTAATTCATATTTACTATTTCTCATCACGTGGGCAAAGTACTCCAATTTTCTCTATTTTACGGTATTCAGAATCTATCTTTTCTTTATTAGATGCTGTAAAACTGCTTCATTCGTCACTCTGTCCATAGGTTAAGGAAATTAGCAAAAAAGTCCCCTGTTTGTGACACTGAACCAGACAGGCAAAGGAGATTTGTTCTGAGTAATATGGACTTCTGTTAGAAAAACCTATATGTCCTGCAATTAATTAGTAATTAACAAATTACGGTCAAAAAACGGCAAATTTTCAGTTTTTTCGTCTATCAGCAAAAAGCGATGAATTTGAAACAAATTTAAGAGTAATAAACTTCAAAATGGCGTTTTTGAAATGTTTTTATCCTTATTTGTTACTTAGAAGATTGCAAAATTAGTCAAAAATTTTGGTTTTTTATAAATGTTAATAATTTTTTTAAAATAAACTTAGAATAAATTGTTTAGAAGTTATTTTATCTCCACAAGGAAACTAAGTTCCTGTAGTTGGCTGTATACCATATAATAAAAATTTTTCCAATAAAATCCTTAATAAAAAGTATATAAAAAACCCAGTCGGGCTATGTTAAAAAGACAAAACGTTTTCGGAATAAGTATTCCATCATCAGTGTCCTAAAATATTTAACCACTTAATTAAAAAGAACATGAAATGATTTAAATTTTGACTAAGGTTAAGGTTCAATCGAGATTTTCTCCCTCTCCATCACCAACTATTCTCCTCACCCACATCCCCAATTTACTTCTACAATAAAAATCTATATTCATGATTAGTTCACCTAATACTCATCTTCCTTAGTTCACTTTAAAAACCTTCCTTCCAATAAATCTTCCTCTCCATCTATCCCACTCTATTCTTTGCAACCCAAACTTCATGTCTTAACCACTATACCCAATTTTTTCCATGCTTCTTTTTCGACACTTCCAAATTTAGATTAGATCATCCGTCATCCCCCCCCCCTTCCAGATTATGATATTCTCATTTTTCTTTTCTACACAACTCCCTCAGGGTTTGGTTTTCGGTCCTCTGGGGACCTCAGCCTTCTGTAGTCTATCCGTTTATCACAACTTAATTAAAATTAAAACACCTTAATTTTCATTCTCTTTACTCAAATTTAACAGAGCCACCTACAACAATTTTATTTTATTATTATAGTCAATATAGACCAACAGTTCATTCAACTTACCAACTTATAACTTAATCTTTAATTTCCTATGTACCTAGTGTTGCTTTATAACAGATAGGGCCTTTTCTCAAGTTATAAGTTGAGTATATTACGATCAATATATTACAAAACCACTCCCAACCATCAATTTTTGTCCATTTCATATACTTGTCAACACACAAAACATAACTACATCACTCAGTCTGTTAACACCATGTTAACACCTAATCAGATATTTATATTCATGAACTTGTAACTCAAGAAGTTTTACATTTACCAGGTACCAAATGTTGTTTTTTGACATACAGGGCCTAATATAATTGAGTTATAAGTCAATTTTTACATGAACTTTATATTACAATAGTTTTATTTCATTCATTGAATAACATTTTCCACCTGTCTCTAGTTTCCATTTTCCAGGTACCAAATGTTATTGAAACATAAAGGGCCTTATATTAGAATCTTTTTCATCACACCACTTGACACTGTATAGTTGGTTGCCTAACTATAATCACATAATTTTCTCATCACAATTTCATCTCACATACATAATTTAAAACAACAACATTGATGGTTGATACTGTTATAATTTTTTAATTTTATTTCAACTTTCACAATTTTAAATATATTACTTCATATATTAACGGTGGCTTCTGTCTCAAATAGACACATACAGTTACACTGACTGCTCTGTCATGACTTCCGTCATAACCTGTTAAGATTGTCATTTCAATCAGTTGCTTTAATAAAGTCACAGTATGTTGTCTATACTGTGATAAAGTCCTCGTAGACATACCGTCTCAGGACTTGCAACTTAATGTAGAGTCATATGTCGCCATGTTACCAATCCAACGGTAACTTTACCATCCTATTTGTAAATACGACATAATGTAAACTAAACTTCATATATTAATTTTTAAAGGGTTTTTACCCTCATATTTAGTGGCTACATTCATGTAATATATTGTAAGTATTAACCACATTTCACATTAACCTTAGTCAAAATTTAAATCATTTCATGTTCTTTTTAATTAAGTGGTTAAATATTTTAGGACACTGATGATGGAATACTTATTCCGAAAACGTTTTGTCTTTTTAACATAGCCCGACTGGGTTTTTTATATACCTTTTTATAAAGGATTTTATTGTAAAATTTTTTATTTGATCTATTTTTCTGTAATTTTAAAGATAGTTTATGAAAGAAGAAGGGTAATTCTATCAACACTATTAAAAAAATATTCATCATCATCAGTGGCATTACAGCTCGTTATGAGCCAAAGCCTTCTTCAGAACAATCTTCCATTCGCCCCTGTCTCTGGCAACTCTTCTCCATGCTTTTACTCCAATGAATTTTAGATCATCCTCTATGTTATCTTGATACCTAAGTTTTGGTCTTCCTCTGGCTCGTCTTCCCACTGGTCCTCTTCATCTCGCCTAATTACATGTCCTATCCATCGAAGGCGTGCTAATTTAATATATTTTACAACGTCAGGTTCCCCAAAACTTCTATATAACTCAAAGTTGTAGCGCCTACGCCACCTGTTCTTGGATTCCTCCATATATTTTCCTTAGAATTTTTCTCTCGAAACGTTTAAGCAATTCTTGGTCGTTCTGTGTACGTGACCACGTTTCAGACCCGTATGTTAACACTGGCCTTATTAGTGTTTTATATATGGTAACTTTAATTTTTCTGGGTAGTTTTGGGGCCATATGTTTCCTCAAGCCATAATAGCACTATTCTTCTTTTAATTTCTTCGCTGACATTGTTGTCTTTGGTCAGCAGCGAGCCCAGGTAGACGAAAGTGTCTACATCTTCCAGTTCTAGATCATCAATTAATAGTCGTGTGTGTTTATTTTTAATCCCATTCTAAGTACAGACGCCCTTAGTGATAGAAATGCTTCGATCAGAGATTCTGTGGACCTAGCAATAATGTCTATGTCATCTGCATATCCGACCACTTGTACAGATTTATTAAAGATGGTGCCATTCGTATTAATATGGCACTCTCGAATTACTTTTTCTAGTGCAAGGTTAAAGAAGAAACACGACAGTCCATCTCCCTGTCTCAGTCCATTTTTACAATGGAAGGGTCTGGAAAAGTCGTTTTGGATTCTGACTACACTCTCTACACCTGTGAGTGTAAGTTCCGTTAGTTGAACAAGATGAAACGGCATTTGAAATTCCACTATAGCCTGTAGAAGTTTTTGTCTGTTGACCGAGTCGTATGCGGCTTTGAAATCCATGAATATGTGGTGGGTGTCGACTCCGAACTCAAGCGTTTTCTCAAGAATCTACCTGACCGAGAAGATTTGATTCGTTGTTGATTTGTTGGGTCGGAAACCGCCTAATTTCCAGTCCGCGGGCGTTTCCTTCCGTTGCCAGATTTTGGTTACTAATTTATGCATGTGTTTAAAAAGGGTGTCACCACCATTCTTAAAGAGTTCGGCAGGAAAATTGTCCAAACCGGGAGCTTTGTTATTTTTCAGTTTTGAAATGGCTTCTCTAATTTCTTCTTCGGTGGGGGCGGCTCTTGAGCGTTTTCATCCATTTCAGGCAAAGTAATTTCTATTTGGTCTTCTTCACGACTATTGCTAAGCAGTTCTTCAAAATGATTCGCCCACCTGTTTAGTATCTGTTCTTTGTCACTAATTATGGAACCATCATTGTCTTTACATGCTGTTATTCTGGGTTTGAATTCTTTTCTGCAGCTGTTTATCTTCTGGTAGAATTTTCGCCAGTCTTTTCTATTGTGCCGGTTAACAATTTCGTTTAGAGCGTTTTCGTATAGCTTTCTTTTTCCTTATAAACGGAAAATTTTCCTTCCTTAAAAAATATTATCAACACGATTAAAAACAAGGATTGCAAGAGTAAATATTGCAAAATAATTTTGCAGAAACATATCGATTTTTTGCTTATAAATAATTACAATAACTTTTTAACTATTGCCTGCAGAAAAATTATTTATACATATTTGAAAAGCCTGCATTTTTCTACAAATTTTTAAAAAAGAAACAGTTGTCCTAGGACAACTTGAGACGAAGTTAGTCCCTGTTTTAGATTGACAGCAGCTTTGTTTATAACATCTAAGAGATCTTATTAGCGCCATTTGAAAGAACATTTTAAAGTTTTAATGTGCAAAATTCGAAAAAGATTGCCTTTTAGTGAAATCGTCCACAAAGCTTTAAAATGTGGTCCTCAAAATCGGCCAGCTTTGAAAATAGCGGGAGTGGCGAAGGCGAAGAAGCTATTCTCTGGTTCTTGTTTATGGATTTCGACGTTTCTTTTTTTAATTTGTACGTAACTTTTACTTACATTACGAATATGTATTATTTAATGAAATAAATTGTTAAATACCCTACACTAATAATAGCAAAACTAAAACAAGAACTACCAATAATTCCAAAACCTGTTGAGATTAAATTATTAATTAGAGCGTCTTCAATAGAAGCAGGTTGTAAACAGACTAGAGGAAGAAATAAATAAAAAGCTAGAGAATCTATTCGACAGGATATAGAAGAAGAGTAGTATACCATACAGACAGCCATGTCGGAAGAAGCGGAAAAGTGTATAGGAAGAGAGCATATAAAAAGACGGCAAGTCTGGTTCGACGAAGAATGTAGGAATGCTTTGGCAAGAAGAAACGGGGCAAAACTACAAAGAGATAAAAAATATACCCAAAATGCGATCTAAAACTATGTGGCAAGAAGAAGAGAAGTGAAAAGAATTTTCAGAAATAAGAAAATAATTGAAAAACATATAAAGAGCCTACATAAACAAAGAGGTAAAGAATTTCTAAATTCCTTAAAAACTGTCCAAAGTGACCCAAAGTACCCGTATCACAATATGTGTATTATATTAAATCTGAGAGTATTGTAGGTAGAAAATAGAAAATGCAAAGATGCATATTACTCGCTCACTACGTAAAAAATACTTCTATGTTCCATATAGATCGTTTCCTTCTAAAAGCTGTTTCTTTTTACTAAAAAGACATCGCTGATTAATGGATTTTTGGTCGCGAAAGAAATTATAATTTTGTTTCCACCTTTTTTGATTAATTATCAAACAATATACACCAATCAGAAAGTAGCTGTGTCATGCATCACACCAGTTATGATTTTCCATTAAAATAGTTTTCCGTATAGTAATTATAAGTGCAGGAAAACAATTTGAAATAAAGCACCGAGACCTGGTTCAATTCGTGTCCTAGCAGTAATTTTAGACGTCAAGTATATTGAAAAGCTTGCGTGGGGGAGGTGGTAGTAATTTGAAATCAATCTTAACTTTAGTATTAGGAATTTGATTGGATTTCTAACAGTCAGATTACATGTAACAAACGCAATGCTCCAATTTGAGTATAGAGGGTGTCCACTCTCTCAATTCGTACTTTGCAAATACCCAATTATGTGGAATGCATTCTCTTCTTCTCTCATTCCATTTACCCAGTACGAGTATCGGATAAAAGTATATCTAAAATTTAAAATTTGTCGAGTATTATTATACCGGAGAAGATAGTATGACAGAATACTTTTGTAACGATCTTAGTGTTAAAAAATAGGGTATATATTAACCCTGCGGTGGTAGCGCCGGGTCTGTGAAACTCGAACCTACCTTTAACTGAACAGAACTCCGTTGGCAACAGCGCTGTGAACAAAACCATCCAGCTATGTTTCTATCTTCTCCGGCAGTACACTCAGGCGTTCTTTCTTTACAATTAGTTATAAAATACAATTTCTTTACATTGTATTTTATAACTTATGACAATAATTATTTGCAGATAATGGGTTTCGAGGCCCAGCAAGCCAGACTTCTTCATCTACTGGAAGAAGTACCGTCTGACAATGAAATAGAGAAATAGCATCTGGCAATGAAAGAATTCACAGAAGACACAGATGATGATGTATGAAGAAAATATAACTTCTGAAGAAGATATAGAAGAAGCTGTGGAAATATTACCTGTTTCAGTCAGTAAACGAAGACTAGCAGCAGCTACTCCCTCAGTAGTGCCACAATTTTCTCCAGTAGTCCAAAAACAAGCAAGTTCTTCAATAGAACGAAAGGGGAAAAATATGATTCTTCATTCAACTGGATAACTCATGATTTTGAATATGAGGAAATAACAGGACAAAGTAATGATTTTACAAAACCCCAAAATATAAAAACACCTTTCCAATATTTTAAAACCTTTTTTAGTCCAGAGATTGTTGAATTAATTGTAGAACAAACTAACCTGTATTCGACACCAACATTTCACAAATGTGTAGACACAAATATATGTAGATGAGATGCACGATTTCTTATCTATCCAAATCGTAATGGGGATTGTTGACATCTAGCGTACACGGACTCAAGAGACGCGATATGAACTTATTGCAAATGTATTGTCACTAAAGAGGTATCAAGCAATACAACGCAGCCTACATTTTGTCAACAATGAAGAGTTGAATAATGACGGATATTTTAAAATAAGGCCTATTTTAGATCGTGTACGAAGAAATTGTCTCACAATTAAATCAGAGTCTAAATGTTTAGTGGATGAATTGATGGTTCCATACAAGGGAAAAAATGCAGGCTCGAGAAGACAATATGGGAAGAACAAATCAAAAAAATGGGGTTTTATAGTTTTAAAATGGGATACGTTGTGACGTATCAGGGATAGTGTATGATTTCTTTCCCTATGGAGGAAACGATATCTTTAGAAACCATCGTTTTACAGATGAGGAAAACAACATGGGATTCGGGGCACAATGTGTTTTAGCACTATGTTCAACAATCCAAAATAAACCTTTATCTACGGTTTATTTGGATAATTATTTTAAGTTTAGAACTTATTACATTTATCTTCGAAGTGAATTTGGAATACTTTCTTTGGCAACTGTTAGGAAAGACAGACTACGGGATTGTCCACTTGAATCAGATAAGAAAATGAAAAAAGATAGGAGAGGTTTTTTGACCAAAGAGTGGACAATGATAGTCGCATTGTCGTTGTAAAGTGGTACGATAACAAGTCCGTAACCTTATGCAGTTCTTATGTAGCCTCCATTCCAATGGCAACCATACAAAGATTCTTCAAAATGGAAAACAGGCAAATTCCTGTTTAAAATTCACATTCCATACCCACAGTTAATAACACACTATAACAGTTATATGGGTGGAGTGAATTTGGCAGGCATGTTGATTGCTCTATATAGAATATGCTTCAAAACACATAGATGGTATATGGGCTTTTTTTCTCAAATTATAGATATATCCATTAATAATAATTGACTACTATATAAACGTGATGCAAGCATTCTACAAGAAGATAAAAAACAGTCATTCCTTTGAAACAATTTAGAATTAAACTTGACAAAAGTCTACTACAGGCTGACAAAATAAAAAGAGGACGTCCCAGCAATGAGCATCTACCACTACCTTCCAAAGAAATTAAAAACGCGGTAAAGCCTAGACCCCAAGATGATATCAGATTAGATCATCTGGATCATTTTCCAATATACGGTGCAATGGGCAGGTGCAAAAATTGCAAGAAGGGACAAACTGTCATATTTTGTAACAAGTGTAATATTAGACTATGTTTCGTGCATAACAGAAATTGTTTCATGGATGTTCACATTAATAAATAAATATTTTTGAACAAATTTTGATAGTCCTTATTTATATTACTTGTTCTTCATAATTTGGCAGTGTATGATATGCTATACAAACCTATTTTTCGTTCTATTTGGCGATGTATACTTTGGTATTGTAGCATTTCAAATCACCTTGTATATGCTAGAATACCGAAAAAGTATTTTCAATCCTTTTGCATCGCTGGAATTGATAATAAACACACTTTAAAGTTTGTTTATATATCACAGATGTGCATTTCTTCAGTATTCTTTGATCGAGAGCCACTTTAGGATATTTTGCTCGTCAAATAAATAAGAATATGTTGGCTTATGTTTTGTTTATACCGAGTTGAGCGTATGATTTTTAAAGAGAATGACATCACTCTCAGTGGAGCCGCTGTCAGAGGCAGTTGGTTTTGGTGTTAGTCCGAATTTTCATCTAATTCGAAATCATCATCATCATCATTGGCTTTTACAACTCTTCGTGAGTTTTTGCCGCGTTTACTATTGCCTTCCATTGATTCCGATCCTGTGCTATTATTTCCCATGGCCTTACTTCCATCTTCTCCAGGTCTTCCCTGACTGTGTCTTTCCACCTTTTTCTAGGTCTTCCTGTCGATCTTCTACCATCTGGTCTTTCCCAAAACACATTGCTAATCAGTCTGTCGTCATCACTCCGTACCACGTGGCCTGCCCATCTTAATCTATTGGCTTTTATGTATCTTACGATGTTTCCTTTTCCGAAGAGAGTCTGTATTTCATTGTTGTATCTGCTCTTCCATTCATTTGTCACGCTGCCCCTGCAAGGACCATATATAATTCGCAGGATTTTACGTTCCCATACTAATAGCTTATTGATTTCTTTCTTTCTCAATGTCCATGTTTCACTTCCATATGTCACTGCTGGTCGTATTATGGTTTTTTACATTTGGATTTTGGCACGCCTTGAGAGAAGCTTTGACCTCATTAGATGTTGAATGGCAAAGAATGATTTATTCCCCGCCAGTATTCGTATTTCAACCTTCCGTTCTCCTGTGTTTTCACTGGTAATTGTTGCTCCTAGGTATTTAAATTCTTTGCCCACCTCAAAATTATGATCGTTTATGGTAATGTTTTGTCTTATTCGCTGTCGTTCCTTTTTTGATACGACCATGTATTTAGTTTTTTCTTCGTTTATTTTCCGGCCTACGCTTAGTGTTGCTTCTTCAAAGTTCGATACTATATCCTTAACTTCCAGTGTTGTCTGTGCTACTGCATCTACATCATCTGCAAATGCGAGAATAATCTTTGCTCCTCTGGCAGTTATGTCTGGTTTGACTCTGGTATAGATTTTTCGCATTGCATATTCCAATGCTAGGTTAAATAGTAATGGGGACAGCGGGTCTCTCTGTCTGAGTCCGGTGCTTATGCCGAAAGCCTTTGAAGTTGTGCCTCCTATTCTAATTTGTGCAAAGGAATTGTTGACACACATTCGCGCAATCATGGTCAGCTTCTTTGGTACGCCTAACTCCATCATTGCACTCCACAGTTTTAAGCGATCTATGGAATCATATGCTTGTTTGAAATCTATGAAGATCTGGTGTACTTCTTTATTATATTCCCAATCTAATTCGAAATGGTTTTTCCTTATTGTTTTTTTTTGTTATCGGAAATAGTAAAGTTTGGTAGTATGTAGCAGCTGAAGTGAAGTTTTGAAAGATATATTATAGAGAGCAGATGCGGCGTGGGTAGTCTGGAGAAACCGGCAAATTTGTTGTAAAAAAGTGAGTTATACTCGAATGTAATGTGTTGAGTTATTGAAAAGTAATCACTGTTTTGTTTTGTGTCATCTCTTATCTGAGTCTTTTGTGTTGCAGTGAATTTAAGTCCAGTTCCAACCCAAGAACTTTTAAAGAAAAAAAAATAACAAATCCGTAAATTAATTTTTCGAAACCAAATCCAGATATATACTATTACTATGCTATTAATTTGGTTCCGAAAAATTAATTTAAGGATTTATTATCAGATGTCGCTATTTGCGTCCATACGAAGCCATGTTAGAGTTGCTTCCCAAGACAGGAAAGATTTATTTTCACGTTCAGAGCGTCTGTGAATAGCCGTCTCTGATGATCCCCTTTAGGTTGAAATACGTATAAGCGGATATACAGACGAACTATACGTGAAACCAAATCTTAACTGTTTTTTTCCTTAAAAAAATAACATTTATTAAAATTCAGGTAATTTTTTTGTTGAACTTTTAAAGCAAAAATGGACATTTTCCATCAATAATTGCTTTCATAACAAGTTAAGAAATTGCAATAAGTAAAATTAATAAGGCACAATAATAAGTAAGGCACCTAATAATAATAACGATGACTTGCGAAAGTCGAGGTGTTATTTTAGGGTTAAATAATTAGTGATGATGGTGATCGTCATCAGTTTTATTCAAGCAAATATATAACATTCTGACTCAATTCATCATACTTCCTCTATAGTGTAACTCTAAATTTGGGTACACGATAATATCAGCAGACATGCAATTGTTTCAGTGCTCAATACTCGATAATATGTAGATATGGCAATAAAATGGTACAGACAATTTTTATTTAGGTTGGTTCGATAATTTGCAATCGTCGTTGAACTCTTTATAATTACATGTTACATGCAACTGTGAGTCGCAAGGATGTATTTACATTACTTTGAAATGCCAGTGATAGATATTATTCTTCTATATTCCAGGAATTAGGCATTTGTTGCATATTTTACGCAGAAAAATATTTATATAAAAACACACGATTCTTATGCTGCTACTCGCCGTCTATTTCGATCGCTTTACCAGTTACACAGTAATATTAAGTGTCCAAGTGGTAATTTAATTAAATCATGGACTAAAAACGTCCAGGTAACCGGCATTATGGAGCCGGCTATGGAGCAGCAAGAGCGAAGAGACCGTAGCACAATTAAACGTATCTGCGCGATATAACCCGAGGATGTCCACATGCAAGTGTTCAGATTGGAAAATATGCTTTGAAAAACTGCTTACCGAAAACTCTCACAATGATGATGTGAACTACACAAAACATGAACTATTGGAAGAAGCAGAAAATGAAAAGAATGAGATAACAAAACAGTCAACGATACAAGAGGTTCAAAGGGCAATCAAACTGCAGAATAATAATAAGACCTCTGGATGTGATGGAATACCCGAATCATTATTCAATTTGGGAGAAAGGGAAATAACGAAAAGGATGTATGAGGTCTTACACAGAATATGGAGGCAAGATAAAATGTCAAAAGAGTGGATTAAAAGTATCATCTGTCCAATCCATAAAAAGGGCGATAAACTCCTCTGTTAAAACTATAGGGGAATATCCTTGCTGTGTTATGGATATAACGTACCAGCGTCCTTAACGATAGACTACAACCCCTCGCAAAGATTAGCAAAAAATATAAAGCAGGATTTAGGCAAGGAATAGATTTAGAATGGCTACAGACCATAACGAATGGAAACATTTGCTGTGGGAGGCCAGGGGTCGAATTTGTCTGCAGAGCCATAAGATGGATGGATCTGTACAAATCTGACTATGTGCTTTTTAAAGCCATCCAAAGTCTTTGGCTGTGTTAGATTTCTCTGTAAAAAAAATTTATAGTAAAAAGATCATCAGTAAAACTCTTTAAAAGATGGCATGATATCATAGAACAGACATAAAGCCTAATGTACGAAGAAGAAGAAGAAGAATATTGGAGATATATATTGCTAATATACATTGCCATACATCAAGAAATCTTTTTTAAAAACATCTTATATTGTATTGCATAATCGTCAAAGACAGTTAAATTTAGAAGTTTTGTGATAGATCCACAAGCGAACACTTAGCATCCTATCTAAGTATAAAAATGGTACAGTCCGCATGTCTAAAAACAATCACCAATATATAATTGCCCCATCTTTTTCAACCGAAAGGCATGCAACAAACATTTTTCATCCATTTTCTGTGACATACAGGACAAAAATGCCAAAAATGATAAATAGGAAAACTTTTTTTCATTCTCACGCGATTCTCTCTCGAACACGCATACCTGATGTGCATAGGCAGCTACCTAAACAGTGTAGTGGTGGAAACGTATTATGAAAAAAAAAATGCTTATATGTTACCTTTTCCGGGTTTTTAACACTCCCCCAAAAAATCGTATCACTCAAAACAATATGCAGACCAATATTTTATTACTAAAAATGTCACTATGGCTACTAAATGAAGTTGTACCAGCACCGAAAGTTTGGTCAATAATTTTGCAGCTGAGAAAAGAAGTTCGTGTCAATTTATCGACTTTTTAGCGAATTGTTCTTTTCTAAGACGCACTTATAGACCATAAATCTCAATAAAACCGATATTTTCATAGCATTTTACGACGTGTTTGTTCTGAATTTTATACTTAATAGATAATCATGAATGGATTTTTAACAGATATCTTCTTAATAATAAACACAACTTTAGAATAAACTGTTTATTCAACGTTTCATTTCAGGAATGGCTTGTCAGACAGATTTGTTCTGAAGCTATTTTCTTGTGACATCATAATACAATTTACTATTTTTATTGGGAATACGTCACAATTTTACTTTAAAATTAAGTTTTTATTTGACGTTTCGATTTTCATTTCGGAAATCGTTCTCAAAATACAAAACACTCATAAATAAACAAATTTTGGCAGCAGACAGCATGAAACCTAATAAATTTATACTAAATTTGGAAACACTTCATAGTGAGTACGTTAACAAGCCGCAAGAATTCTTTGAATTGAAATTAAAGTTATATGAACAGCAAACATCATTCTTCAAATATACTTTGTCTGTAGACGAAAAAAATTTAGTAAATTAAACAAATTTTGTTTTTTTTTGCAGTGTATTTTAAATAGAAACAAAGTCGATATAATCAATATTTTTCTTACTGATAAAAATTTATATGACGTCATATGTTTTTCGGAGCACTACAGTGAAGAAAATTTAAAATTAATTAGCATCTCCGGCTTTTCATTAGCTAATTTCTTTTGCAGGGCGAAAAAGAAACAAGGTGAGTTGCAATTTTTGTAGAAAAAAATCTTATTTTTTAACTGTATACAGATCGGATAAGGATGACTTTGACTTGTTTTTGGTGAATTTTGAGAATGTCATAACGTCCTTGCTTAGTAAAACAGACAAACTGATCATACTTGGTGACTTTAATATAAATTTTAAAATGAAATCTGGCCATTCTTCTGATATTTAAAATCTATTAACATCTTTTGGTCCAAAAGTAACTATAAACGATTATACTAGAATCACATCCCAGTTCAATAGTTGCACTTACAACAGTATGACAAATTTATCTGAAAATATCTACAAAGTGGGCGTATTTGAACTTTGTTTTCTGACCATCAAGCTCAATTTTTATTTATTGATTCTGAGCATAAAGTTGTTGGCACCAATCAAACATTTCAACGGTTTATTACTTCTTCTGATTTACAGAAGCTTGAACGAGCGCTAGCTAGTACAGAGATGGACTTTTTCTATGATATTAATAATGATCCTCATTTTTTGACGTCTTTCTTATTGAAACGTATAACAACTTAATATTAAAGCATTTTCCACTAAAAAAGTACGACAAACTGCTGAAAACACACCCGTGTAATGGTTTAATAATGAATTAAGTTCTTACAGATCTAATTTATCTCTTAATAAACACTTTGCAGATGTCACTAAGGATCCCGATTTGTTCAAAGTATATAAACAATAAAAATTTGAATATAATCGTTAATTACAAATTGCTAAATAGTGAGCTTACTGTGATTTTATTAGGTACTAATTCAAATAATAAACCCAGAGACTGCTGGAAAAGAGTAAATTTCGAAAGAAACAACACAAGATCCAGTTCGGTACAACCTGATCTACCTCCAGACGAAATAAATCAATTTTTTACTACAATTGCAGATAATATAATTACATCTCTTCCCACTATTAATGTCAATATCCTCTTCAATTATAGAAATTATCCTTCTCCGAGCAAGTCCTATTTTTTTCGCCCCGTTGTGGAAGAAGAGGTCTCTCAAATAATAAAGTCTCTTAGTAATTCTAATTGTAGGGACGTACACGAAATTAATAGCAAAATTTTAAAAGAAATTTACCAAATAGTTTTAACACCTTTTAGTCATCTCATCAATTTAATTCTATCAACTGGAGTATTTCCAGAAGTACTAAAATACTCAAAAGTACTACCTATCTACAAAAAAGGCGATTCCTCAAAAACTGACAATTACATACCCATAAACATTGTTTCTACTTTTGGGAAAGTGATTAAAGAGGTTATCAAACAACAATTTTATTCCTATTTTAAGTCAAATAATTACTTTAGCAACTCACAATATAGATTCAGAGGTGCTCGTTCTACTACGAACGCGGTATTTAATGTTGTCAGCGAGGTGATTGAGGGCTTTAATGTGGCAATCGCATAGCAATTTCTCTTTGCGACTTGTCGAAGGTTTTTGACTGCGTTTCACATTTTGCTCCACAAATTAAATTACTACGGAATCAGAGGTATCCCTCTTAAGTTTATAACTTCTAATCTATGTGACAGACACCAGGCGGTAGTGTCTAAAGGAAAATCTCTCCGATTTTCTATCCGTAAAACATGGAGTCTACAATGTTCGGTTTTAGGACCTCTTTTGTTTATTATTTATGTCAACGATTTGCCTAAATTCGTATCTCCGTACAAATCCATATAATTTGCAGATGATACGACATACGTTATATCAGGAAAAAATATTGATGAATTAAAAATGTTTCATGAGGAAGTTTCTACTAAATCTAGACCATGGTTTTCTGCAAACAAACTCAAACTTAACTCTGATAAAATGCAAAATTTGCTTACATATGCAAGTAATTTACACAATGATCCAGATAACAAAGAGACTGTTAAACTATTGGGAATAACCATAAATAATCGACTCATATCTCACAACTTAAGAAAAAGCTATTAAGTCCATTATTTGTTATTCGCCAACTAGCAAGGGTTGTTAACTTTGAAACATTAAAAATGACATATTTTTCTTTATTCCACGCTCACCTAAACTATGGATTAATAATATGGGACAATTCAACAAATGCACTTCAAATTTTTAGAATGCAAAAGAAAGCTATCAGGATTTTAGCAGGGGTTAATTATTTAGAACACTGCCGACCTTTCATTTTATCAAATTCAAAATTATGCCGCTACCTACTCTGTTGATATTTCAAGTTCTAACTGAAATTTACAGAAAACGTGCCCATTTAATAAAGCAGTCTTCACAATACGCGAAACTGTCACTACCTACGAACAAATCGCTGTAGATTACGTCTTTCAGATAAAAATTGCCATTACAATATTTTACCAAAAAGTATTAAACAGTTAAGCCGTATTAGTTTCGAAAAAATTATAAAAAATATCTTCTTATACTGCTCAGAAGAATATATGACTCATTGCAGAACATCTACTGAACTGCTTACCGTAACTTTGCCATAAATATTTTTCTATTTAATATGTGTTCTTGTTTGTGATATATTTAAGTTACGTTGTATATTCCTTTGTGATATACTATGTGTTTTTTTGACATTTTTTTTACATTTTTCGTAAATATGAAACAACAAAAATTTGAAAAAATAAGACAGATATTTACATTCACTTTTATTTATAGGCATAAATCTTAAAAACAAATACGCAAAATAATAGAAGAATAATTGCAAATTAAAAAAACAGAAATATTCAAGCAATTACCTACAAAAACAATCGCTATACACTAGTGACTAGACCAAACAACAAACCACATATTTGGAGTGTATATAAGCAAAACAAAACAACTAGTCGGGTACTATTCCAGTAAGTAAATTCTAAATATTAAACATAAATCAAAAAATATTCTAAAAATTTTGAATTCATGAAAGTCAGATCATATTCCTGTAGTATGCAATATTAGACATTTCGATTTATCGATATATTTTAAAAATATGTTATAAAAACCGCTTAGACATATTAAGAAGACTACAAACATCTTTATTTAGCTCAAAAGAGACAACAGAGAACTTAAACGAAAGTATAAATCGTTGTATATTAGAATATACAAGAAAAACATGTGCAATGTAAATGCCCAAATATCTAACCCAAATAGTATATTTAGATAAAAAACAAGCATTTCAAATAAATATTATTGTGTCACTTTTAACAGCATTTGCCAAAAAAATATTAAAATCGCTAATCTTGTGTGTTCAAGAGAAGTAAAGATAATACATAATATTGCCGATACTCGTAACGTTAGACATTTCGATTTATGGAAGATCTATGAAACGTCATACTTGTCATCACAGCCGCAAGCGCAACAACAGAAAGTTTCTGTGTACAATTATTTATTCTAATCCAACAGGTTGTTATTGTGATTTTTATACATCAGTTATCAGTTTTATAGGAAGGTGTTGTTCGATAAGGTTTAGGTGTGACATATCTGAAAAAAGTTATAAATGTGCAACAACCGTGTCAGTGCTTATCTCGTACTATATTTTTGACGGCTTCCAGCAAATTACGTCTATAACTGATTATATGAATGTTGAGTGTATTTAAAAAACAATATGGGGGTCGTTCTGCCTCCTTTAGAATTTACTGAATGTTTAAGTGACAGTCCCCATTTCAGAGAAAATTTACATAAACATGAACGGGAACTTGAAAAAACAAACCAACATATCAAGCGAATTATTAAAGAAGTTAAAGACCTTTTAACTGCAGCTAAACGTAAGCATTTTCACTTTTCAATGTTTTGTTTTTATACATGTCTTTGAAGGTGTCTATGTATATATTTTTGTTTCGCTGTTACAGTGAAATGCGTTTCAATGCTAACGAATACATGAATTTATGAATATTATGATTTGAATTGTTTATGTATTATATATTCAACAAAAACCAATTAAATTTCAATATTGTTGGGTACCAAGTAAAAATAGATAAGAGTTGCATTGTCTTCAGTTTAATTATAAAATAAATGCCTAGCATTCCAAACAAAATAATTTGGGGCTTGGCAGTTTACTAAGGAGCATCCTGTGTTTATAACCTAAATATTCCACCAAAAGAAAGTGCAAGTGCCCATGTATTATTCAAAACATGCTTATTATCCACTCTATTATTCTGATCATATACTAGTTGTACTTCTATGGTATTCAGTGTGTTCCAATAAACCTTTTACAGAGGGGGTGTGGTAATATCAGATTCCACTATGCAAGATGACATTTAAGGAAGAGATATTTTTAGTCAATTCATTTCTCTTTCAATTGAGTGGGTCTTTGGTTGTTTATTTATGTTATGCAGACAGTTAAATTAGATAAATCTACTCACAAAAGGTTGTTTAATTTTTGTTGTGTTCTGAACCATTTTGTTGTTTAGTTGGATGAAGCCATACATGTACAATTATTTACAGAAATTCTATTTAAGGAAGTTTCTGTTGTCATATATCTGTGTATTACCCAAAGTTTGCAACTGTTTTCTGATTTAGAAGCTTCTAAAATTAACTGTCCCATTTGAATACAGTGTCTGCAGTTGAACCCTTTTGGGATTTGTTTTGTATAATAAGTTACAGATGCTGTAGTGCTTTTGAGACCTGTAAAAGATATCATATTTATTATGTCCCAAAATATCTCCCATTTTATTCCAAAATGATAATGATAACAAATTTAGTTTCACTGCTACATTACAATAATAACATTCTTATAATAATATAAGCCATGTATAGTATTATAGAATCTATCTATGGTATAGAATAGAGTAAAACAAAATTTGCAAGGGGATATGTTACATATACTATATATATATATATATATATATATATATATATATATATATATATATATATATATATATATATATATATATATATATATATAGAATTTTTCATATAAAAAAGATTGCATGTCATTCAAGATTTACGACCTCAGAACCCCACAGCCTTACCAAAACATCAGAATAGTTAATAAATGAAGAATTTTTAAAATGTCAAATATTAAGGAATACACTAGTACTAGTCAATTGGATTTTTAAAATAAAGAAAATAATCACATTTTTAATTTTTTTTTTCACTTTTCAATAATGTTAAAAATGAGATAAGTTTAATCTGTACCTAATTTTATAAAAGATCACATAAACATGTATAATTTTAAATACATTTAAAATTTAAACCTCAAATACTGAGGGCACTAAATAAATCAGTAATGGCTTACAATTGTGTAATCTATTTAATTAACATGATTATTTTTTGAATAATTCAACTTAAACAATTGTTGCATAAAATTGAGATTATTAATAATAAGAAATGTTTTTGTATATTTATTCAATATAATTCTAAAATTCCGAATGTAATCACGATTAGATTTTTCTTGTTATGATACCATGTCAGCGCCTACAAATGGTGACATGAAACATTTTTACTTTGACAAAATAGCTGATTTGTCCTTATTTCCATTTTTCTCTTTGCCCACATTGTGTTTTGTTTTCTAACTTCTCCTATAATAAGTAAATGACCACCTACATCACTAAATCGCTTCCTTGTTTGAACTTTTTGTGAAAGTTTGTCATTTATATGTCTCGTTTGCAACCATATTCAGTCATTTCTTTGAATAAATCAAGAAGTTCCATGATATCATTATTTTTTCTATTTGTGTCATCTTATATTATCCAGCTATTTACAGCTGCCATCATTGTCAACCTATAGAATACTTATCTTTCACCTCTTGTTATTAATGTAAATTTTATGTTATAAGAATTGAAGATTAGCCTCTAACAATGGAAATTTCATAGCGACTGATCAATGGAAGTGATCAATTTTGTTGATCCCATGAGAATAATTGTAAAAAGTGGCAAAAATCGCATGTTTATTTATTTAATAGCGTTATAGAAACTGAATTCATTTTTGGCAAAAGGAAAAACTTGCATATGAATGCTGCACTCTTTACTTTTAAATTTGAACAATTTTCAGTACAATTTGAACTTTTGTTGATAGGACACTTTGATCAAAAGATATTGAATTTTTACAGATGAGTTGGTTCAAATTTTATTTAAGATTGATATCACATGCCTAGCTGACATTTAAAATCGCCGGTCACTTCAAGCTTTGTTTCTGAGAGAATGGTACATTCTACAGAAAAAGTGCCAAACATTTTTGTTCAAAATTACCTCACCTACCTATATTTTTAGTTTGAAGCATTTTTGTCTTACAGCATAGAATCTTGGTAAAATCAATGTTTTCCTCTCTTCACCACTACGAGGGGGTTTTAGGAGGAAGTTTGAGGATAGGAGTGGCAAAATTTTTTGCATCTTTTTTTGGAAAATTGACATTCTCAGCAAAATTCAGCTTGCTTCTATGATTTTTAGAGGTTCAGTAGCATTTTTGTCTCTGACGTCTTAAGTATATATAGGGAGTAGGTAAAAGTTTATGGTCAGTATAGTAGAATTTAACAGGATATCTAACACAGATATAAAATCATATTTTCAGTGAATAGACAAAGATAACAATTATATTTTGCCTTGGTCTCCCCTCCATATTCCTCATGCACGCCCATTAGTGAACGCCAGACGATTATTTCTGATCCAGCTTATACGTAAGAAACAGCGGCAAAGTTGTCTTATTACATATTTGAATTAAAACATTGAATTGATTGAAACTTTTTTATTGTGGCTTCATAATGCAGTTTATTATTTTTATTGGGAATAAGGCACAATGTGACTTTAAAATAAGCTTATTTTGATGTTTAGATTTCCAATTAGGAAATCGTACTTAAAATATGAAACATTAATAAATTTTATTTATATAAAACGATTTCCGAAGTGGTAATCAAAATGTTAAATTAAACTTATTGTAAAGTAAAATTGTGACATATTCCCAATAAAAAAACAGTAAGCTGCCATTTAAATGAATTCGCTCAAATTTGATTATCTTAGAATATTGTTCAAATGCTAAAAAGACAAGAGGCCAAATAAAACCAATAAGTTTGGCAACTTTGAACTTCTCCTCTTCTGTTGAATTTATTATTTCCACTAATGCATTTTCGACAATATAAAGGGCGGACCTAATATACCTCTCTCTTTTTAAACATGTGTTTCTCACTCCACCTCACCTAAGGTCCATACTGACGATAGATTATTACCCAGATTGTATATCTTTATATTGATCAATTTTATATTGATTTCTGTTTATAAACTTTTTAAATTAGTGTTTTCAGTTAAATAAGGTGTCTTCAGATTAATTAGTGGAATGTTACCATTTAATCTATTCTGTTAATTATTTCTCCTTCCATGATGTTTTTTCTGTTTGTTGTAGGCTGTTAGTACTCTTTTTTTAACAAATAATGTTATCCTAGTATTTTAGTATCTTACTATGCTTATTTATAATCCATATTACAGGACCACTTTAGTTTGTATCTTAATGTATCTTTTAAGATAATGACTGATTTGTATGATTATGATTAACTGATCTGCAAAAATACATATCAATTTAAATTAATTGTAATGTATATGAGTACACTATTTTTTATTCTTTTTCATTTTTTTTTCTATTCTCTACAGTTATTTCTTATATTTTTAAAATTCCCCATACAATGTGATTCCTTTCCCTGTTTTTTTAAAACTTTTTCTGATTTCTAAGTTCCTAATACGAAGCCTTTAGTGGACTTTAATTTATGGGAGGGTACCAAATCAGTTTGATTTATTGTTTATTTCTTTTTTCACAATATTTTCTCTATTCATTTGACCTGTGTATTCACTAAAGACTTGATTGTCTGAAAGATTCTTGTGTTCTAATAACCACACTATATTTCTTTCTTTTTTTTGGATTTTTAAGCTTATATTTATTTAGTAAACAACTTTTATCATTTTTGATCTGTTTCGTCTGTATATTTTATCCAAGTGTTTTTGATCAGTTTTAAGAGATCTCATTAAGATCACTGATTTCTTAAAATTGATTTTGTTATTCAAACATCTAATATTAAGAGTTTTCACTTCACTTTATTTTATATGTTATTCCTTCAGTGTTAAGTGTAGAAAGAACCATCTCCTTGCTTTTGTCTCTATTTGTGCAATATACTGAAAATCATTTTGTCTATTCTTTTAGTAAATTATTTATATAGCATATGGCTAGATCACAGTTAAGTTTTTTGTATAAGTAAAGAGGATAATACATTAGAAATAGTAAATAAATATAAGCTATTGTGATATCATTGATTTTTACAGTTACCTCATTGGTAGAAGTGAAAATTAAGGCTGCATTTTCTATGTTTATGTGTACATAGGTTGCTACACCTTAGGCTCTATCCTAGGTAGCACCAAATAGATCTTAGCCTGGATTTTCCTCTTTTTGGATTCTGTTTTCTATATGTGTTTCTTGTACTGTGATCAGGTCAATATCGTTTTCTTTTAAAAATCTGTGCAGAATTTGGCATTTTACTCTACTTATGCTGTCTTTATAAAGTTTTTAAACCCATACACAGGATCCAAGTTCTTCTGTCAATTGGTCTTTAGAAGGTCCATTTGTTGGCAGTGTGGTGTTAACTGTAAACAACTGTGATTTCGTTCTGCCAGGAGATGTTGTGAAAGATTGTCTGTCACCTCTTGTCCTAGTTCATTTAGATTATCCAGGGCACAAACTAGCTTTACATCCCCTTTAAAAGTAAAAATGTGTGTGAATTAGATATAAAAAAAATATTTTAAGCAGTTTTTGACACTGATTTACATACTTACTTTTAGTAATATCACAAACTATATGAATAAAATTATATTTTTCTTCTTTCTCTATAAGCACAGATTTTTTATTATGCTTCTGCTAGACAAAGACTAATTTCTTGTAAAATTTTCTATAATTTGTCCCTTATTGTATTTGGCAAAGTTAGCTTACTATTAATTTCTTCTGAAAGTTTTTTCAAAGCATGTATTTATTTTGAAAATAAAATTAATTCATTTTTCTTCAAATTTGGACAAAAGTTGGACACAATATTAAAGATTTAGGTTGCTTTTCACTTAAATGAATAATTAACGATCGTGTTTTATTTTTGAAGTTGTGAAAGCAACAAATTCATTTTATAACTTTTAGAATACAGCTTTTTGGAGCTTTTTTAAATGTTTTAAGACAAAATTTTTAGAATTTTATTTCAAATACTTATTTTTTTAATGGTAAGTAAACATTTAAACAAATTACATTTGTATAAAATTGATAATAATTAAATTAACAGCACATTGTTTACAGGAAACATGTAAATATTCTCTCTATAGCTATATATTAATTAAAAAACTTATTAACTTACTACTTAAGATATTTGTATTATTCCAAAGTCCCAAACATGGTATTTTTTTACTTATTTTTCTAAACTACCTTGTAACACAATACTTTCTTTATTCATGCGACCTGTGTAACCTAACTAGCTATCAGTATATTCTTGTAAGTATTCCTTTTTCATTTAAAACCTTCATAATTATGGGATATCTTGGTATTATTTACGCAAGATTTGGTTTCCTTTGTTCATTTCTCATTTAATTGAGTACATTCGATTAAAATACTCTTTTTGTCATAATTTTTATATACTTCTAATCTAGTTCACATAAATTCAAGTGGTAAGTAATTTTTTATTAGTTGTTCCTAGATAATCTGCCCAGTGATACCTAGAGATGTTTATTTAAAATTTGAATAACACTCGTAAGTTTTAGATAAATGTTGTTTTCTGGTAATTTTTCTCAAATTCTGATTTTTTAAATTTGCTTGCTGAATCAAAGAATTAAATCATGTTTTATCTATGAGAGTGTTAAGTATTTGAGGTATTGTCTGTGAACATCCTCTTCTCTGTTATTTTTTAACTTCTGATACATTGTGAACAAGAATTACAGTCAACAAAAGTCACAGATTGATGGATGATCATTTATATCGATGCCACTTTATTTATCATTTTTTACATATTTACGGAAATATTTACGGGAAGAATAAATGGAAATATACTCGTTTTCATCGTTCTTGGCGTGTGCCTGAAATAAGCTACTACGGAATTTTTAATATTCGTCTCTTTCTGACACACAGATGCCTAATTGTAGATGACAATGTATAGTTAATTTATTGGAGTATTTTAAAAAAGAAAAAGAAAACAACGAACCTTTGCTTCCGTTATCATCGTACATGAACGAGTAGCGGACGCTTTGAAAATCAGTCTTCGCACAGTGACAAGAATAAAGAGTGAATACAAGACAGGGGCAGCTCTTACTACACCAGGAGAGTCACGTAATGTACAAAAAAAAAAGACTAATGATGTCAGCGATACTATAAAAGGAGAGATTAGAAATGTACTGTATGGCATGAAAGCAAAAGGAGAGCACGTTACAATTAAAGTTCTAAATACACAATTAAGAAACAAGCATCTCTATGACGGTTCTGATACAAGTTTGTGGCGTCTTATGAAAAATTGTGGGTTTTCATACAAACTAGAAAATAGTAGACGAGTGCTATGTGAGAAACCATGTATTGTCTCCAAACGACTGTATTTTTTGAGGCATTATATGAGAAATTTTTTAAGTCCAAGCCCACTTCAGTTCGTTTTTTAGATGAAACATGGATATTCCTAAAAGGGGCATATAAACGTACTTGGCAAGATGACTGTGTGAAAAGCATCAAAAAAGGACACGAAAATACAGGTAAACGCTTTGTTGTTTTACATGCCGGAAGTAGGCAAGGATTTGTTAAAGATGCTGGATTACTGTTTTCTACGAAATTGAAGAGTGCAGACTATCATGATTCTATGGATAAAGAGTCTTTTAAAAAGTGGGTCTCCGAAAAGCTGATACCAATGTTGGAGGAACCATCTCTAATTATTATGGATAATGCCTCATACCATAGCTCTTTAATAGAAAAGTTACCGAATGCCAGTTGGAAAAAATCGGACTTACAAGAATGGTTACGAGCGAAAAAAATAATTTTTGACGACGATTCGGGCAAGACAGAGCTATTGAGTCTTTGTCGCCAGAATAAACCACAAAATACCAGGTTCGTTATAGACGAGCTACTCCAAGAACATGGGCATCAGGTTTTGAGATTGCCTCCATATCACTGTCAATATAATCCGATTGAGTTGGTCTGGGGCATTTCTAAACGAAGAAATTAAAAGACGAATAAACCTTATAAGTAGAGCATACTATGGTCTCCAGAAACAATTCCATTCAAGAAACAATCAAAGAAAAAACATTACAAATATACAAAACACTGCTGAGGCTTTGAGACAGTATGTCCTTGATTTAGATAAGTTTCGTCTAAATAATAGATTTTTCATCCTTCACAATGATAGTCTTGGATTTTTTTCGGGTAATGTCCCTGCTACAAAATAATATCTTTTCTTTCTATAAGAATTCTTACTTCTTTTCATATATTTAATGCTCATTTGCCTTAATATTCACAATAATACACGACGTGATATTTTGGTTTTTAAATCGTCGAAATATGCTTCAGCTGCAACTTTCTTTAAGTTTGGAATTTCATTTCGAAAAAAGAAAGCATGACATTTTCTCCGAGTATTGTTCTGAAACTATTTTCTTGTGGCATTTTAAATTAATTACTATTTAAATGGGAATAAGCCACAATTAAAGGTTAAAGTACGTAATTTCCACTTCGGAAATCGTTCTCAAAATACAAACATTAGTAAATTAAACAAATTTTGTTTTTTTGTTTAATTTACTAATCTTTGTATTTTGAGAACGATTTCCGAAGTGGAAATTACGTACTTTAACCTTTAATTGTGGCTTATTCCCATTTAAATAGTAATTAATTTTCTCCGAAAAGCATACTTAATATCCTATTCAAACTGAATATGTTTCTTCAGCTGGTTTCAATTTTTTTAACAGACGTATTGGACTTACCTTCACAGTGTTTGAATTGTTTTAGAATTCTGGAATTTTAGAAAACATATTTTCATTTCTTTCACGGAGTTCATAATAGGTAGGTACTTGTTGTATATAATAGATTTCCGAAGTGGAAATTGAAACGTCAATAAACGTACTTTAACCTTTAATTGTGGCTTATTCCCATTTAAATAGTAATTAATTTTCTCCGAAAAGCATACTTAATATCCTATTCAAACTGAATATGTTTCTTCAGCTGGTTTCAATTTTTTTTAACAGACGTATTGGACTTACCTTCACAGTGTTTGAATTGTTTTAGAATTCTGGAATTTTAGAAAACATTTTTTCATTTCTTTCACGGAGTCCACAATAGGTACTTGTTGTATATAATATTATTTTCGCCTACCATATTGGTCACTATAACATTAACTCTACAAAACCGTATTAGCCACTTTGGGTTAACTATAGTACTGATGTATTTCAGTAATAGTAAGAAACAAAGTTCCCATTTACTGTATTGTTCTTGAGTTTCTCATGTACTCCAGAAGTTATTGTGATCATGTGCCAACACTATCTTAGCGACGTAGAAGTCCTTTAATTTGATTATCTTAGTTTTGAAAAAAAAATGTTAATTTTCGCACATTTGGGATACACAAATTGAATTTTTTTCATCTCGAAAGTAGAACTCAGAAGATTTCTATTAACGAAACCAAAATTCAGATTTTTGCTTTAATCTGTGCCTTCTATAAATTTGCAAGGCAAAACAGACGATGCTAAAGATGTAAGGGAGATATGGAGGATCTAAAAGTTGCATCCCACAACATATCTCTTCATCTAAGCAAAAATCGTTGGCGAATTGGTTTCTCGTACTCATAAAGAGTATATCGAAATAAAAGAAAGAGAATTTCACGTGAAATCAAATCTTAACTGTATTTTTTTTTAATTGTTTTCTTTCGTTTTGAATCCTAAATTCGTTTTGAAATTTTTATCACGCATTTTTCACTATAAAATCCTCTTCATGACGCATAATTGAAAGTTGTGAAATCAATTTTACAAAAGTTATTAACAATTTATTCCATTTTTATATTTTTACGTCCTTATGTATAACGATTTTAAAGATTTTTTTAATAAACTAACCAATTATTTTTTCAGATTTTTAATAAAATGTGATGGTTTTAACTTATACACGAAATTTCTAAAAATTAAATAAAAATATTCGAAAAAAATTTGGACGAATTTGTATAACTTTTATTATTCTACCGATACAGTGACTATCTTGATCATTTGTTATTTCCCTGATCTCGATAACCTACCATGAATGGTAGGTATACCTACCATTCATGTCTTGGAATTACATATCTGGGAGATGAAGTATCACACATTTATCATTTAGTGGTGCTGTCTCCACAACTATAGTTGCCAGATATTTAATATTAACTATTTAGGAAACGACAAACACACTAAATAAAAATGTAAAAACATGAAATATCATAATAGGCAAATACCCTGACCAAACTAGTACTATTGTGTAAAAGCTGTACTTAGATACTCCGTTTTTGAATAGAAACAATGTTTCAAAAAGTGTGATTTGATTTTAAACTTAAACGATAACAATTGAAGACTTTTTACTTCATCTGGCAAAAAGTTATACAAACATCGTTCTATTTTTATGCTCTTTGTCAACCTAAAACGTTGTGCTCTAATAGCATCTCTAGATCTTGTATCTTGATCATGGAAGTTTGAGTTTATGTTAAATTTACCTTTGTTGGCATGAATTTCAATCAGCGTCTCATATACAGGGTGAGTCATGAGGAACTTTACATACTTCTACCATATGTAGAGTCCCTCAGGGAGCATATCATGTGGACACTAAAAAATGGCAACTCCTCTTCTTTATTAATTAACAGGGTGATTTGTGTAATTGACCATTTATTTCATTTTACTGTAGTGTTTATACGGCTCATTTGATTTTTTTAATTTTTGCATGATACAGTACACTACTATCAAGCATTCGACTGGTATTAGCTAAACTAAAAAATTCCAGGACTGGCTTTGGAAAAATTAATTTGGGGATTCGTATTAAGTATTACACCCTGTATATATTTTTTTTAAAATGCAATAAGTGATTTTCAAACTACATAAATAGCCAATGAAAACTACATATGCGACAATGTTGTCGCACTTTTATTAAATTTTTAGTGAACGATCAAATCTTACCAAAAATAGAACAACCATAATGAAGTATCAAATTATAAGGTAATTAATTTAAACAAATGTTATAAATTTCAAACATTTTAATTGAAATGATAAACTGAGTCACTGCACAACAAAAAACAGTAACTACTAACAATAACGAAGAACAATTTAAAAAAAAAACTAAAAATATGTACATAGTTATGATAAACCCATAAATTAGAACTGGAAAAGATACAATAATGGTAACAAAATAAAAATAATTCAAAATAGATTTTCGAAATGGAACCCTGCAGCCTGTACACATTTTTGTTGCCGAATTGTTAATTGACGTATTGAATTACGGATACTCTGGGGATCGTTTCTAATAGTATTACAACAATGTATAATTCTATCAATTAATTGTTGTCGGTTATTAATATTCACTGCGTAAACTAGTTGCTTCAATCGTCCCCAAATATGGTAATCAACGGGATTGAAATCAGGGGATCTTGAAGGCCACGAAATAGGACCTGCACGTCCTATCCACCTGTTGCCATAAACATTATTGAGATGTTGTCTCACTGCCAGTAAAAAGTGTGGGGGTGCCCCATCATGCTGAAAATACATCCCTCGGATAGCAACGTTGGCGTTGGCAAGCAAATTCGGCAAAATATTTTGTAGAAAGTTCAAATAGACCTGCCCTGTTAAAGGACCATCAAAAAAGTGAGGACCTACTAATTGGTTATTTATGACACCAAACCACACGTTAACCGAAAACCTTAACTGAGAACGACTTTCTCGAATAGCATGGGGATTTTCTTCTGCCCACACATGTGAATTTCGTGAATTATTTATCCCGTCTCTGGTAAATTGGGCTTCATCTGTAAATAGTGTCCTGTATAGCGTTGGTCGATTATTGTTAATCCATCTACAAAATTCCAACTACTTACTTACTTTTGATTGAGTAACATTGAGTTCTCGACTTACTTGTCTAGTGCTTATTGTAGGGTTCATAGTAACGGCGTCCATAATGTCATCTTCCTGCGCTTCATCTACATGTCGCTCTGTTGTTCCACTAGGAAAAGTGCCATTTTCTCGCAAATAATTAAAAACTGACCCAAATGTTGGATGACTGGGAGTTCGACGATTAGGAAATCTCCTGCGATATTCTCTACTAGCAGCCCTACCATTCCCATTACAGAATCCATAAACAAATATTATGTCTGCATATTCTGTGGTCGAAAACTGATGTGGCATTTTGAACGAAAGTAACAAAAGCTCTACCAAAACTAACACAATGTACTTAACGTAGATATGACAGAAGAAATATGTATTCTTGTACACATAAATAACAATTGATAATGACAATAATGACAATGGGTATAAAATATCAAGAAACGTCAAACGGTCAACGCCAACCTTCATTTTAAACTTTTTTAGATTTATTTTTATTTAGTACAGTTGATGCAATGTATTATTATTTGACATAAAATTTTAATCATTTACAATCAACAAAAACTAACACATACAAGAGGTTTGACTTTTTAATCAATTTAATTTATTATTTATCGAAAATAATGCCCCAATACGATCTATGAGTAAAAATTTAAAATTGAAAAACAATTGATTCTATCATAGAGATAATACAAAGTGACAGTAAAGATGTTAATTTTCTACGTATTAGATTATGTTGTAGGAACTCATTTTAATTAAAATGTTTGAAATTTATTATGGTTGTTCTATTTTTGGTAAGATTTGATCGTTCACTAAAAATTTAATAAAAGTGCGACAACATTGTCGCATATGTAGTTTTCATTGGCTATTTATGTAGTTTGAAAATCACTTATTGCATTTTAAAAAAAAATTATACAGGGTGTAATATTTAATACAAATCCCTAAATTAATTTTTCCAAAGCCAGTCCTGGAATTTTTTTGTTTAGCTAATACCAGTCGAATGCTTGATAGTAGTGTACTGTATCATGCAAAAATTAAAAAAATCAAATGAGCCGTATAAACACTACAGTAAAATGAAATAAATGGTCAATTACACAAATCACCCTGTTAATTAATAAGGAAGAGGAGTTGACATTTTTTAGTGGCCACATGATATGCTCCCTGAGGGATTCTACATATGGTAGAAGTATGTAAAGTTCCTCATGACTCACCCTGTATATAGAGTGAAGGTAGTGGCATAATACCTAAATCCAGAAATAAAGGTTTACAGTGTCCCCTATACTCTGCTCTTGCCAGTAACCTCACTACTCTTTTTTGTAGTTTAAAAATTATCTGTGTGAGAAGAATTATCCCAAACAGTTATTCCGTACTGTAGATGGCTATGGAATAGTGCAAAGTAGCACATTCTAAGAGTACTTTTAGGAATCATATAAACTAAGTTGCGTATTAAAAATATACTTGTAGCAAGTCTAGAACTTAAGTAATCTATATGATCACTCCAATCCAAATTATCATCTAGAAAAATTTCTAATAGTTTAATACTATTTCTTGAGATATACTTCCAATCGGAACTAAAAATCAAATTCTGATTTTTCTCTTCCTTTAGGTTCAGCAAATTATGTACAAACCAGTTTTTTGCTTTCTGGGTATCAGTATTAATGAGCGTTGTATCATCTGCGAAGCAAACACATTTTATAGGAAAAGTATAGTGAAATAAATCATTTAGATAAATAAGACACAAAGTGGGTCCTAATATTGAACCTTGAGGAACCCCATATTCGACAGTGTTAAACTCAGAATAGCTGTTATTATGTAAAACTGCCTGTTTTCTATTTGTTAGGTATGATCCAACAGCTTTGGATAAGTTACACAATATCAAAGACACAAAATGACCTTCCTCCAAGCCATCAACTATATTTCTCACAATTTTCTGTATAGCTAGTGTAGTGCAACACTTTTTTCTAAAGCCATATTGATTACAGTGAAGTATTCTGTATTTTTCTAGATATTCTATCAAACGAACATACAGAATACACTCAAAAATTTTGCCGAAAATCAGAATGATTGAGATGGGACGATAATTTCCAATTTCATCTAAAGCTCCCTTTTTTAACATTGGTAGCACTTTTGTTACTTTTAATACATCTGGGAAAATGCGTTCAGTAAGACAATTATTATAAAGATAAAGTATAATTAATTTGTCAATAATTATATCGATTGTTTCCACAATTATTTTTTGTTTAAGAAATAAAAATCCGTGCAGTGTGAATTTTTCAATCTATGCAAAACATTCCTGATTTCAGCATCACTAACAGGTAATAAAAATAAGAGTCGCAAGGAGAATCTTTGAAAAAATCTATGGCTACATTTTCACTTGTGTAATTAAAAAAACTTCTAATATGTTTAGCTACGGAAGTAAAGTAGTATAGTAGTATATAAAAAGAACTTGCATAAAAAATGCATATTTAACGCCCTTTTTGTTTCTTTTTTCTTTCAGAGTTGGGTCGTGCTCAACGATCTTTTGCAGAATGTCTCAAGAGTTTTACATTCGAGTGCGTGGGAGGGACACAAACCGATGACGAGCAAGTAATTTGTGCGTCATTAAGTAATTTCGCAGACTTAATTAACCAGATTGAAGATGAGAGGGACAGAATGGTAAGTATATTATTTGATAATTTTTATTACGAGTGCTTTTATAAGAATTTAAGATAATACTTCTTCGTTTCGCCTCGGTATAAAGTAATCACTTACTGGAAATTGTCATAGTTATTATAATCTAATATCTTGACAATTTTAAGGAAGTGGTTCTGAAATTATTTCCTTGTAGCATGTTTTACACTGATATATTTTTAGAAGGCAAGGTGCTGCATCCAATGTTTGTCACAAATATGCTACTTATTAGCACTTCGCTTTTATCATTCGTTTTTATGCTTTTTATGGTCTTCCAGGCTTCAAAACTTTTAGTATATCCATATTATCTACAAGCCCCTTCCCATATCAGTCGGCTCAACGTTAGATTGATAAGAAAAAAAAATTAAATTTTAGAGAATAAAAATAAAAGCGCAGCGTAAATTGCATCGAGCAACATTTTGAATTTCCTAATTATAGAAAATGTTTTATAACGCAATGAAAACTATTGATTAAACAGAATAATAATAAATTAATTAGACTTTAGTTAGTTTACTACTGAGTTACATTCTCTTTATTTTTAATGACATCCACAATTCTTCGAGGCATAATTTTTACCAAGTTCTGACAAAATTCTAATGTAAACGAATCTCATATTTCTTGCAATTTTTCCTTCAATTCGTTGACGGACCTGGCAGGATGTTTTTTCATTTCGCGCTACAAAGTCTCTATCGGGGAAAAGTCGGGACTGTTAGAAACCCATTCCAGAAGTGGCATGCCATGGTCTTCAATCCATTTTAAACTCTTTTTTGAGGCATGACAGCCTGCACCGTCCTGTTGGAAGACAAAATCTTCCGCTGATGTTAAACGGTGTTGAAATACAATAAGTGCTATCAATCATTTTCAAATGTACTATAGAAGCCCCCTTAAGAATATGAATCAAGGTTTGGTGCCTGCATAACCAGCAAATGCTGGATAAACCCCGTAATGCAGAAGACAATAATTATCGTACCAGAAACGTTAAGATTGTTATGCAATCGGCGGAAAATAACTCTTGCTATAATAAATAAAAAAACAAATTTTAATCTCTAACGTTTAGTCGTATTTTACAGCAATTATGTAAATAGCTTAACATATACATATAATTAGCATAATAATTTCGTTACAGTTGGAAAACGCGAATTGTAGCGTCGTAAAGCCGTTGGAGGATTTCCGAAAAAAGTACATCGGCGGCGCCAAGAACGAGAAGAAAAAATTCGAGAAACAAACCGCCAAGTTTTGCCAAAACCAAGAGAGGTATTTGAACTTGACGACAAAAAAGACGAATTCGCTGCAAGAGGTGAGTGCTTTTTAATAATATGTGTATTAGCTATCTGGAGAAAGTTCTGTTTGTTTATTGTTCGGACCAATTAGTCGGAAATCTATTTATAATTTGATATGGTGGATTTTATTGGCGGAGACAAGAGTTTTAGTAGGTAAAAGTACGGGAAGGTGCGACATAAATAAATAGAAATCTGTAGATTCGTAGTTTTTAATACTTTTTATATACGAGGACCGTTTAAAAAGTTTTCATTTCTTCTAATAAATAAAACGTACCTAATTTGCAATTTGAAATGTAATTTTTTTCTGGGGTAGGTATATCCGTAATGGCGCAAAGGTTTTAAATGTTAAAAAAGTGCATAGCAACATTGCTCAGTCTCGAAATTTGTGCCGTAATAGTACACCCCTATTGCGCAGAAAACCACAAGGTTAACATCGGAAAGTGACTACAACAAAGTCAATAACATATCCAAGAATAAAATTAAAATGTACAGTCCTCTCTCTTTATAACGATATGCAAGGGACCGGGAATTTTCATCGTTATAAGGAGAGATCGTTATACAGAGAGAGACAAAATTCGGTACTATAATATTAATAATACTGTACTAAATAACCTATTTTAATTTAAAAAAATTACCAAAACGAATATAAATAAATTAATATTGTATTCCACATAGATTTATTAACGAATAATATAAGCAATACAGTATAAAAAATGACTGTACAATTAAAACATGTGTACTGTACAATAAAAAAAATAATATGCTACTGTAAAATATATTTTTAGCCTACATTACCAAAAAAATCTGTCGCCTTGGTCTGTCTTCTTTTTCCTTTGCACAGAACTGACCTGACCTTGTCCTGAAGACTCATCGAATCTTCCACAGCACTCATATCGTCTTCCTGGTGGATGAAGAATCGATGCAGTACTTTTGAAGCATCCAATGCCTGCTGAGGGGTCGGAGCTAGTTCTGGCTCTGCTTCCACTTCTGAGTCACTGTTTTCTTCTTCTTCTACACGAACTGCTTGCAGGATGTCCTCGTCAGAAAGTCCAGATGTTGTAGCTACATTTTCATCAACTTCTTCAAAATCTGTTAGCTCTTCCGGTCCGTAGGTGATAGTAAATTCAAACTGTCTGACCCAAACATTTAATGGCAGGTCATCTCCATTATCAGCCAATCCTTGATCTTCCAGCCATCCTGCGTGTTTGAAGGAATGTTTTATTGTATTGCTCGTCACCTTGTCCCAGGATTTACTAATCATTAGGATGGCATCAAGAATGTTTAGTTTAAGATCTCCATTATTCTCAACCAATTCTATCAAAAGTCTTCTCCTGTAATGGCTTTTCAAACTCTTGATGACACTTTGGTCCATGGGCTGAAGGACACTCGTTGTGTTTGCTGGCAGAAAACAGAGTTCGATGTTTTGAAGGTCGCACAATACAGGATGAACAGGACAATTGTCTACAAGCAAAAGAATTTTTTTCCCTTTAAGCTCGATATCCCACTTTCTTATCGCTTCTTCAAAAATTTCCGAGGTCATCCATGCACTCTTGTTTGCTTTATAGGTCACCGGTAGATTTTTTATGTTTTTAAAGCAACGCGAGTTTTTCGACTTCCCTATCACTAGCAATTTTCGCTTCACCGAACCTGTTATTTTAGAGGCCACTAAAACTGTAATGCGTTCCTTAGAGAGCTTTCCACCAACGCACTTTTCCAATTTAAATTTTAAGGTTGTGTTTGGTGTCATTTTAAAAAACAATCCAATCTCATCCGCATTGAAAATGTCGTCTGACGCATATCGTGCCTTCAGTCCAGGCCACACGTTTTCTAGCCAATCATCCGTTACGTTTTTGTTAACATCGCGAGCCTCTCCGCTGATTTGCCCGTAGTCGATCTTGTGCCGCAGCTTTCACTTGCTCAGCCAACCCTCAGATGCCTTGACATTCTCAATTCCAAGTTCAGTTGCAAAAACTCAGCTTTTGTCCTGACCACACGCCCCCAAAGTGGAATATGGTTCATACGCTGCTGCTGGAACCACTGAAGCATAGCGCGATCTAAATCTTCGTGCTGAGGTTTCCGCAACTTCGTCCTGCTACCGCCCTCCATCTCCGCGTTAAGCCACTTTTTTCTGTCCTTCAATATCGTAGCCACAGTTGACTGAGACAGCCCCGTCCGACGAACGACATCCTATTGCTTTTCACCTTTCTCTATTACTCGAGTTATCGATAACTTTTCCTCCACCGAGAGTACTTTACGCTTTTTCGAAAACATGTTCACTGTTGACACACTAAGACACAACTCAAACTGGAAATGAAAAGTCGTCAATAGATGACAATATCTGTGTGATAACAGTTAGGTACGCCGCCCGAACAATAAACGTGTGTCACTTAATTTTCTGATAAGAAAGAGTAGAATGGGTGGCCGCATTCCTTAAGCGCAAAACAAAACAACTACTGGACAATGACCTTGCCACTCGTAGTCTTGACTCAGGTAGTCTGAACTTTAAACACAATAACACATTTGTCATCAACTATTGAACGCTAAAAAGTTATCGCTATAAAGAGAGAACGATATCGGTATAGAGAAAGAATTAATACATTGTCCTTATGACGAACCAACCAACGTTTACTATTTTCATCGTTATATAGGGAATCGTTATAGAGAGAGACTACTGTATTTACAAAACAATATAATAGGCGAGCGGTTAACCCCTAAACAGACGCTTAGACAAACAAACCTTTTTTATTCGATTCTATAACATTTTTTCAAGATCAAATGTATTTTTTTTATTTTTGCAACGACCGTAAATTGTTTAAACAAAAAAAAAACAGTTTTCCGAATATCTTGGAAACCTGGTAATTTTTCGAAAAATGCTTCCTTTTCGAGTTATTTAGAGAATAGCTTCGAGTACAATTTTTTTGGCGTATCTTACCGAAATAAATACTTATTCTCTCTTGGTAATTTTTCGAAAAATGCTTCCTTTTCGAGTTATTTGCAATTTTTTGTTGAAAAAATGCCCTCATTAGTGATTTTTGGGATTTTTTCTAAAAAAACTGCTAAAAGAATTACAATTCTACAAAAAGATTAATAATCTTTGAACCTTCATGTATAAGTAAAAATACTTTGACAAGGATAAGTGGTTTCTATCCTAATTCCTACTAAAAACATGGTTTTAAATTTAAACAAAGATTTCTAAGCCCCGCGCGTCTATATCTAAGTGACCGTACACGCTTATTATCATATACAGCGATAGATTGCTCGAAATGCGTATTCATCAAAATATTTGGTTTTATGTTTTGAGCATATTTGACGGACAAAATCACTAGTTTAAGTTTAATATATATCGCTTGTATTTACGTCTATAACGAGATACAATAGCATATGCAACATATAAAATATAAGGAATGACAACTCTACCAAAGAATAATATTTTGTTCCGTGGAGATTCATTCGAGGCTATGTTCACGTTGCACTATTTTGTAGGATGTTTAATTCTTCTTCGACACTACAGCCCAAATTCCGTCGAGTTTGCTTTTGGAGGTTTCTTTCAGGACCCATGCTATTGGTCGAATTAAGGTTTTATAGATTCTTATCTTTGTATTTCGGTGGACATTTTTAGATCGAAATATATGGGAGAGGGCAAAATAAGCTATGTTTGATTGCGTTATTCTCTTCCGTATTTCTCTATCTTCTGATCCGTCGTCCGTATGTAAACTTTCCAATGGTTTCAATGTCATCTTATAATAATTATTATAATCTTGATGACATTTTTGGGCGCATTGTCATATACTATGTCCAGCTGTTGGTAGAAGCTTGCAATTCTTAACTTGCATATCCTTTCATTGACTGCCAGGAAGTCTATGATTTTTGACTTAAGATCATTATCCACCACAAATGCAACTCCACATTCTTTGCTTCCTTGTTCCTTCCCACTATATAGAATTGTGTTAATTTTAGTGTCCCTGACACCTTTCCCCAGCCATCTTGTCTCCTGAAGAGCATGAGTTTATATCTTTTTAGTTCTTGGAGAAGTGCGGTTTGAGCTCCTGGTTTTTTTAGTGTCCTCACATTCCAGTTTTCAAATATATAGTCCATGTTTAGTAGCCTGAGTCGTTTCCGAAAGTTCCGTCCTGTATTCCGAGGAAAATGTTCAGGTTTAGTAACAGTGTGTTTTTTTTTCCGGGCGTGGGTTGTCAGCCCACTGCCCAACCTTCCTCCTTTACCCAGGCTTAGGACCGGCAGTCGTGACTCCTGAGCTACTCGATCCACCCATGTATCACTACAGGATGTTTAATACTTCACATTATAATAATATAATGCTAAATTAACAAATTTGAATCGCTGTATATGTGGTTTTTGGATATACCCAATTATTCTAAAATACTTACAGACTCCTACCGTTTTCGTTTATGCAAGAAGTTTACTAAAACTTTCTGATTTTAAATATAACGCACTGTACATTCTCAGAGATGCATTGGAAGGCGTGGTTTTATCGGATGGCCTCCGCGATTACCCGACATGAATACCTTAGACTATTTCCTGTGGGGTCACTTAAAAACATCGTTTATAAAACAAAACCTGCCAATATTCAGGAATTTAAAGATTTAAAGATTTAAAGAATTACCACAGAGGTAAAAAGAATTGAGCAGTCATGGATGTTGCAAAATGTATTACAACGTTTTAAAAATCGCGTGGCTTGTTGTATTGAAGTAAATGAGCAACATTTTGAGAATGTTTTGTAATCGCCTTTACTGGTTGTCTAAAATTCCTATTTTTTCCTAAAAGAATGCTGGCAACATGGTGACCGCTGCTTCAGCGACCCCGCGCCAACGGATCCCGCACAGCACAGTGTAAGACCGGTCGTCACTCGACACTGAGGAGTAGGCAGATTGAGACTCAGTGCCGTTTATCGCTTCTGGTATTTCTGGAGAATAAGATACTGGGTACTTTACGAGTGAGGGGAGTAGACAGATTGAGACCCCGAACTTGAACAGACCCATATAATGGCCCTAAAATGGGTGCAAAACGTCGTGTTTTAAATTCTCAATGCGGTTCTTCCAGCGAACTTACTAATTTTCATTTACCTGACCGCGGAAGTTTTTCCTAACATTATATATATATATATATATATATATATATATATATATATATATATATATATATAAGTACATATACATATATGTGTGTGTGTGTATATTTTCCTCTTATATTCCTAGCATTTGCGCCATATTAGGCGAGTGGTTAATACGTAACTAGTATTTAAAAAATCTCTTAAATGCGGTCCAAGATAACCTCAATAAGTTTATGTTTTCACCGAACAATCCTTTTAAGATACACGCAAGGTGCAGTGTATGTGTTTTACACTTTTTTAATCGAACAGTTTTACATTATTTATATACTGATAAGTAATATTGACAGACATTAATAAAAGTAATATTTGTGTTTGTTTATTCGTCGTTAATAATTTCTTTCTTTACGGTTTACGTTATTCATATAATATATTAGTAGAATGATAAGAAGTCCGAGTAACCACTTCCTTTATTATTTAAATTTTGACTGAAAATGTCACGGTATTATGTCGTAAACGATAAATATGGATATTACATAATCGGTTTCTTTCTGTTATCATTACTAAGCATCGGCAATTAATTTTAGTTGATTACTCGTAAAAACTGTATCAATTGTTTGGGTATATATGTATATAATCGGTTTAGTTCATGCGAGTACTTGGTTCGGGAATCTATTGTTTTCTATTCATTGTTCCTTATCAATAGTTTTTGTTATGTCATCCATTAGTACAACTTATATTCCCATGCGTTCACTGATTTCTTCAGTTCTTATCTTCTCCCTCATCGAAATTCTTAGCGTTCGCCTTATTACATCCATTTCCGTGGCTTTTATCTTTCTTTGACTCTTCTCTGTTAATCGTCACATTACACATCCGTAGAATAGCATACTTATTACCAGTACTCCAGTCGCCAGAAACGAAAATGCCGCTGAATCTCTAAAAATCATACTCAAAACATAAAACCCCTCTCGTATGGGGGAAAACTGAAAAAATCGATTTATCAACAATTTGTAAGCTGCAAACAAAATGCTGATAATGATGAACCAGAAGATGATGTTCCCTTAGCCCAGATTTTTAATAGGTTGAGGGGACCCAATGATCCTCAAATAAGTGAGGCAGAACCTCAAGAATGCGCTCCTGGTGGTGCCGAAAGTGAGATAAAAAGAAGGAGATTGTGCGAGCGGCTATGTGTGAGGACGATGGGCAAGATAAGGACAATAGCGTTGAAGTTTTCGCCTCTGAAAAAGTTGGTACTTTGTATTTCAATACAGCTTTAAAACGGGCTGAAGAAAACGAATGGGATAGCCACGAAGTTATGTTTCTCCGTCGGCTTAGAGATCGGGCTTTTGAAATAAAGTGCGTAAATTATTAACAGAAGAGTACTACAGACTTTTTCAAGAAAAATTAACTAATGTTTAATTTAAACTCAGTATTTTTGGTTGTAATTTTGAATATTTGCATTTTTTTATACTGTAATTTAAAAATCGATTAACGAAACTAAGGTTAAACATACAGTGAACTGCTAAATTATGGAATATTATCATTATTTCGAGAATCATCGAGTTTTGAGGGAAATCCCGAAACAGGTCGATTTTTGTTATAAAATATCCATCTTATAACGTACATGGAGTAGGAATGACGTCACTGGTGTGGGTGTAGTGACATAACCGTTATTTTTTTTTAAATAGAAATTGGTATAATGCCACACCTCATTTGAAGGAGAATTTAATTCTCTATTTAACGACATTACATTTTTAACTAAAATATTTTTTTAAGGGTACAAAAACAATTTTTTTTAATTTAAATTCAACTAAATTACAATTAATCGTTTAATTCATAATGTACTTTAAAGTAACCAAATTATGCATAACAATTATTTTAAATTAAATGTCGCATTATACCGATTTCTATTTAAAAAAATTAACGATTACGTCACTACACCTACATCGGTGACATCATCCCTACTCCGTGTACGTTATAACTACGCTATAACATGGGTATTTTATTACAAAAATCGACCTGTTTCGGGATTTCCCTCAAAACTCGACGGTTCTCGAAATAATAATAATATTCCATAATTTAGCCGTACACTGTATGTATGTTTTATTACCATTAAATATAGCACACTATAGTCCTAATGCCTCAATAATCCGCAAAGGATCTTGTTTTTGCCTCTCCGGATTAACGAGGCCCTACTGTAACATGAAAAAATATAAATAGATATTTTATTATTTATTAATTAGGTAACAATTATAGATATTCATATTCGCCAAAAATTTTCCGTTATTTGTAAATATATTACTGCGGGCATGTTGCCAAACTGACTTATTATCATCCCCTATGGTATTTTACGTATTCCATATAGATATGCAGTGAATATTTTAATATTTATATTAATTTATAAGAATCTGTTGGTTTTACAGTCGGAAGAAAAAAATGTTGGTATATATCCGAATCAATCTTTAAAAAATTGTTTTCCATGTAGTTGGAAAGTTGCACCATAAGGAATCGAAAATTTCCCCTTTGGATTGTAGAAGATACGTGTCCTCTCTATTGCTATCCATTTTTCTTCTTTTCTAGGTTTCTCTATTCATACGTCTTAACACTCCGATCGACGATGTCTAAATAATAACAAGACCGCACGGCAGTGGTCTATTGGGACTACAAATAAGGCTATTTTTTAATTTCTTTTAATTAGTATTTTTGAAACACAATATTTTTATTTGTACTTATAAGGTATTTTCTTCCATCCGATGGAAATATTTTGTTTATTTATGCCTACCTCGTATTAAATTAAAGTAGATCAAAAATAAGTGATATATTTGACATAATAATATTGACGACTTACCACACTTACAAAAAATCAAATTGTTCTTCTATTTTACAAAAATTGATCAAAACAATAATGAAACTATATTAAAAAACATAAAGAGTTCAGCAAAATCCTATGACACACAAACATTAATCACGCGGACAGTTTCTTAGGTTTTTTTGCTGAATACACTCTTCACAGCAGGCTACGATATGATCCATGCATAACCAACATTTGCAAAATGTGCAAAAATATCGGATTTTCCTTTTCTTGCAGTATTTGCAGTGCCCTCTTGTACCTGGTGGTGGATTAGGGCGCTTTTGTGTCGGCATTCCAGAGTATTTCATAACAGCTTGTCTAATGTTAGAATGTAATCCTGACGTTGTAGCCCTTGACCAAATAACTTTTTACTAGGTTTCCTTCTAATTTTTTAATAAATTGTTTAGTATATTCCGTATTGGGATTATTATGTTTGGTAATTACAAAAGCGTTTATACAAAAAATTACAAGTGGCCATCATTTAGTATTTCTAGACACATCTTAAGATGATGCCATTTTATCTACAATATCTACTTCACATTTGGTATCATTATAAAATAAACTTATCTCTGGCTTCTTGCTAGTTTCATCTACTGTATCAGTGTGATGAAAGGATGAAACTAGTAACACATTTTTATTCTTTTTGGGTACATGCGATGTCACCATCGTATGTGCTCCAAACCCAAAAACAGAGGAACCTATAGGGCGGTCTTTCACATTGGTCATAATTGGGGGCAATCCATTTTTATTTGGACTGAATCGTACCCACAACCGTTTTAGCCTGTGTTCTCTTTTCAGTTGGATAACAAGGTTTCAAGTAACAAACCAGCGAGCCATCGTAATATTTCTTCCTATTCCATAGAGAGGTTCACACATCCTTGTAGTAACTTCTTCTTCTTCCTATGTTGTCCGCATTAACGGAGGTTACCGACCACATTTCTAAAAGTTTCTCTGTCTTTTGCAACGTGGAATAATTTGTTTAAGTATTATTTTATTATTTTATTAGTTTAAATATTTTTTGTTTAAGTCATTTTTGTCCAGTCTCGAATATTTCGCAACCTTGACTTCCTCTTTCTACCTATTCCCTTTTTGCCATCGACTCTACCCTGCATGATGACCTGCAGAAGACTATATTTATCATTCCTCAGTATGTGTCCAAGGTATGCAGTCTTGCGTACTGTTATTGCTCTCAACAATTTTTTGTCTCGACCCATCCTTCTCAGCACTTCCTCATTGCTAACCCTGGCAGTCCATGGAATTCTCAACATTCTCCGGTATATAGAAAGTTCAAAGGCTTCAAGCTTCTTAACTATTTGCGCTTTTAACGTCCATGTTTTTACCCCGTACAATAGTTCAGACCAGACGTAACATTCAACAAACCTCAGTCTCAGCGCAGTATTCAGATTTTTGTCACAGAACAATTGCTTGAATTTTAAGAACGCTGCCCTTGCCATTTCTATTCGTACCCGGATCTCTTGGTCTGGATCTAATTCTGTGTTGATGTAAGCTCCCAGATATTTATATTTTGTCACTCTCTCTATTTGCTGTCCACCAAGGGTTAGTTGTCCATTATTTATTGGACTCCTTGATACTATCATAAATGTGGTCTTATCTGTCTTGATGTCAAGTCCCATTTGAATGTATTCACTATTTATTGCATCTAGTAAAGTTTGTAGTTCTTCTATACTCTCAGCCATAATTACCGTGTCATCTGCAAATCTCATGATGTTTACGATTTCTCCACCAATTCTTATTCCCTCTTTTCTTTCCCATAAGGCTTTTCGTAACTTTTTATTACGTTAATGTAATGAGTTAATGGCGACTGGAGTAACTACCTTAGTTCTTGTTAGCTTCCGGAAATTAATACCGTATCATCAGCATATCGGATATTATTTAAAATTCTTCCGTTGACTTTAATACTTTATTATGCCTTATTCAGAGGTCGTGCAAAGATCTCGTCTAAGTACAGATTAAATAATAGTAGCGACAATTTTCCTTGGGCACATTGAAACTATATAAGGCCTCTCTGGTTGCCATACCGTTCCTGAAACGGGAAGAAATTGTTCTTGGCCAGCTCAAAAAATGTTTATATATCTATCTAGTCTACGAGAAAATACTTGTATGTGCGCAGCATTTACTATTTCATAAAATATCGTTGTCTATTTAGTTTTAGATCAATCAGCAGTTTTAATTATTTAAGTTATTTTTTTATTCATTCGACTCTATCGTGAAATATCAATAGCATTGATTTAGAACCAGTACAATGCCAAATCAATTAAGTCTATATAAAGACAGATTCGTAACGGCTCGATCGTTTTGCTATTAGATTTTCTTACACAATGATGATTGACTTCAAGTAGAATTGTCGTTTAAATGTGCAATACGAGGGGTTTCAAAACAACAAAAAATCTGTTACGTGTAGATAATTTGTTTTCATCGCCAATTGTCAATGAAACTATACATTTTCGGAAGTAAAAAAAGGACTTTATGTAACCATACTTACCAGGAACGTAAAACATTTTATCTGATGCGTAAATATTTGTAAAATATTTATGATTCACGACTTTAATCAAAAATCATTTGTCGCGATCGCAGCTTTAATTTTTGTTGTTGCCAATTATTTATAAACTATTATGGAAGAAGACATTCATGTACGCCGAGTAGAATTTAGACGAAATCTCTAGAAACATATTTTTGAATGTTACTACAAAAATCAGTTCATCAATCAATATGAATTCCGCTAAAACGAAACATACAAGAAAGATTAACTACAACTAAACATTAGAAACTAATAGCAAGCTCAAATATAAATGCATTACTTCACCAAGGATCTCCAATAACGCTTGTATTTGTCTTTTAATTTATCAAACATTTCTTTTGTGGAAGCCAATTTTTATATAATTTTTCTAGACACTCGGTTAGTTGTATCATCAAACCTAATGGCTCTCAAAAAAAAAAAATCGGAATCTCCGGAAGAGAAAACTGCCCCGCTACTCCAAAGCTATAAACTCTCTTCTAAATGGTAGAAAGGTATATACAGACAAGTCGAAATGTTCGGGTTCGTTCGGAAAAATATTCCCATGAGATTTTTTGCATAATGACTTTCATGAGATATATCAAAATATGGTTCAAAAGGTCGCCCTGGCGAAAAGTTGTTCAATTTTTTTTAATATACGCTATATACACTCGCGATCATAAAATCCGGGTCACCTTGAAAATTTCAAGTTTTTGGAATATTTTTGCCTCTGGTGCAGTAATAACCCTTTTTTTTAGGCTAACGTATTTTTTTATTAGTCGTCAATGTTTGTTTAAAAGAAAAAAAAACGGTTTTTTATCGTTTTTATTGAAAAAGAAAACAAACCAAATTGTTGATAAAACAGGCATACGAAAAAAATGGAAAATACAGAACGTGGTAAAATGTCAGTGAAATTTCAATGACTAATATCGTGTATTGCCTCCACTTGCTCTAATGACCTCTTGCAGACGACGGGGCATACTCTCAATTTTTCTCCGGATTACATGTTGTGGTATGTTATTCCACTCTCTCACTAACAGGCCAATAACTAAATTGGAAAAGTCATATCCAGCAGTTAGTTCTTTCATCTCGAAATGGCCTTAACTTGTTAAAGTACCTGGGTATCACATGTTGGAATAGCAGGTAACGAAGCAGCAGACAAAAATGCAAAAGAAACTGTAAGTATAGGTCTAAAAAGCTACTTCATGAAGCACCTGTTCGAGAACTAGAACAATAAATGCAAATCCACACCATCAAAGCTTTCATACATATCCAGTTTTCTCAAGAACATTTGTTTAAGAAAGAAGAACGCCCAATTTGTGATCAGGGCGGTTCACCCATTACGGTAAAACACGTGCTAGTGGAAAAGTGCGAAAAGTTCAATCGTCACAGAATTAAATACAATTTACCAAATAATCTTAGACATTTTAAACTCAGAAAATACTATAGATAACCTACTTTTGATTTTAAAGGACTTTAATTTACTAAGCAAAGTGTGTAATTAACTGTTACCTTTCCGCTACTAACCTTATTGGGTTGAAGCAGGTTTTTTGTAAATAAAAATAGGTAGGCTGTTAACTGAAAAAACGATTTTTTGTTTAAAATATTGGAGCTGACTGCGCGAATAGTTCTACATTTAAATGTTTATTGTTGAACGTGTTACATACTTTGGAAAAATATATAAATCATGTAATGACGTTCTCCCAAAATAATATTTCAATTTTTCGGTTTTCACTTAATTTTCGCACGCCGCGTTTGGTTTATTTTGATTTAAAATTAAATTAAGATCAGTGTTGTGTTAAGTAATCACTCAAACTTTAAATATTTATGCACTGTCAGCTCGGCAAGGCCATCCAGATTAAAATAAGAAAATAAATAATTAATAATCGAATACTTTACATTTTCGATTAACTTGACTAGTAAATTTCTTTTCTGCCTTCTCTTGCTTGTCGATTATTCCAACTGTTCCAAAAATATGTTTATGACTAAAATATGTTCATCATTAAAATAAAAGGAATGTAAACGGGTCATACAAGAAAGAAATGAAGCACTGAAGAAATATATGGAAAGGAGAACTAGAGAAAGAACCACAATTTTTGAAGATTAAATAATATGTTTATATAGGATTAAGCCACAATTCTCAGACCTTTTGAGGAAGCCCGACGGAGGGCGGATACGAATGCAGAAGAGAAAAAAATAAAATTCTAAAATGATGAGATACAGAAAATGTGTAACATTTGTTGAGATTCAGTGGACAGGTAAACTGCTTTTATAAAGTTCTCCATAGAAGTCTTCTACTATTCTTAAAAGCTCCTCTCTATTTGTTGTTATTTCCCCCTTTTTGTTTTTTAATTTAATGATCTGACTTTTTCCATTATTTAGTTTTCTTCGCAGACGTTTTACTAGTTTATTATTTTCTATGGTTTGTTCGATCTTTAGTGTATTGTACTTTCTTAATTGCTTTCTTGACTTCTCTGTTTATCTTTCTCTTTTGCTCTCCATTTGGATCATTTTTTCTGTAATAAGATTTCTTTGTTTCATCAAATTCTGGTATCAGTACTAAACTTTTCTTCATTCTTATTTCTGGGACAGTGTTTTCTCATGCTTTCTCCAATGGCTTGCGTAATATGTTGGTTTAGTGCATCTATGTTTTCGTTGAGAGTTATGTCTGTGTTGTTTCTCAGTTTGGTTTCGATGTCGCTTTGATATTCTTTAATATCTCTAGGTTGGGTCCATATTGGTATTGGTTTCGTATTTAATAATTTGCGTCTCTCTTGTTTTGTGCTTATTTTAACTTCTGCTCTTACCATTCCATGGTCGCTACCAGTGTTGAATGCATTTAGGACCGTTACGTCTTGGATGATTTCTTTTTTGTTTGTAATTATGAAGTCAATTTCGTTTTTTGTTTTATTATCTGGGCTTGCCCAGGTCCATCTTCTATATGTGGTTTCTTATAGAAAAAGCTATTCATTTGGACTAGATTATTCTGAAGGAGAATAAGGAGATAAGCATTCATCGATTGATCACTTGGAGGACAAAATTCGCCGCGTTATTGCCGATATACGTGATCGAAAATTGGACCTCTAGATTAGACTACGTTAGAGCCAGCCAGACATAGACGTTGTAAAATTCATTAAGGTAGCACGCCTCAGATGGATAGGTCATGTAATCAGACGAGAGGAAGATGCCATAGTCAGAAAAGTTTTTGGCCTAAGAGGGCCGATCGGACAACGAAGAAGAGGAAGACCGAGACTTAGGTACCAAGACAACCTAGATTGAATGATTTGAAGTCTATCGGAATTAGAGCATGGAGAAGAGTTGCCAGAGACAGGGGCGAATGGAGGATTGTTCTGAGGAAGGCTTTGGCTCATAGAGAGCTGTAACGCCAGTGATGATGAGAGCCAGCCATGACGGTCATATCGACGGTTTATAAAGATACCGACATATCTGCAAAAAATCGATTTTTGAGTTTTTGGTATCAAAATTTTCGTAATTTTTTGCTCCATTTTTATATGATATCGACACTTCTGTTACTTTAAAAATGTACTAATAGGAGGCGTTGAAAATTTAGGCATGTTAAATTTTGGCTCGAATCTGAGCCATTTTGTGCAGAAGATAGTGTCATGTCGTACCTTCCGTCAGTCGTGCATAAATCTTCAGTGAGGAAGGTCATAGATTTTGGTGAGTAAAATTTTATATTGGTCGAAGCGTCACTACATTTTTAAAAATCCCTCTGCTGTTTCACGCTTTTATTTAAATAGAATGACTCTCATTGCAGATGCGTCACTAAATATTTAAATTCGCTAAAGTTTTTAACGTTCTTATTAAAATATTTTACACTTCTTGTAAATGCGTCACTATATTTTTAAAACTCACTGTATTTTTTAGCGTTCCTATTGAAAATATAAAATAAGGTTGAAAAAAATACAGGAGTTTTAGCAGGAGAGAAAAGAGGATGCAAAATTCCTGACGGAAAAAACTTAATACCTAAAAAAGACATTGAGAATGGGCGCAAGCATATAGATAGCATTCCAAGAGTGGAAAGCCACTATTGTCGAGAGGAAACCTCTGGAGAGTATATAGAGGGGGGCAGGACAGTTGCAGATTTGCACAGAGACTATGAAAAATATAAACAATCCTCAGGGGAAAAAGTTTTGTGTTATCACCAATATTATAAAATATTTCAGACCTATAACATCAGCTTTTACAAACTGAAAAAAGATCAATGTGACCATTGTGTCATCTATAAAAATACACCACAAGACAAGAAAAAAGATATTCAAATAGAATACGAAAACCATATTTTAGAAAAAGATCTTGCCAGATTAGGCAAAGACACGGACAAAAAGAAACACCAGAATCAACAGTTGTCTCTGTTTACGACCTGCAGGCAGTCTTGCCTTTCCCACGGGGTGAAATATCATCTTTTTATTATATCTCAAAAGTAGCGATGTATGGTTTGTAACAAAAAATATGGAGCCTTATTGTTACACATGGACAGACACAGATGGGAAGAGAGGAGCATGTGAAATTGCTTCATGCCTTTGGATATATTTAGAAAGTTTGAAAGACTATTCACTAAAAATTGAAAAACCTTTGGATATAATTTTTTATTCTGACAATTGTGCGGGGCAACAGAAGAACCAATATGTACGTCGAATGTACTATCATGCTCTTAAGAAATTCGACTATATATCCAGTATTACTCATAAATTTTTAGTAACGGGACATACTCAGAATGAAGGTGATGCCGTCCATGCATGTATCGAAAGGACAATTAAAAAGGCTCTAGAAGCTGGCCCTATTTATTTGCCCCAACAATACATACAGCTCATGAGAGCAGCTGGAAAAACCAGTCCCTATAAAGTGGTTGAAATTTTATTCAAAGACTTCAAAAATTTTAAAATGCTACCAGCAGTGAAGCTTAATGATTTTAAAAGTAGCCAAACATCTATGATAAGAGTGAATAAAAATGAACCGCAGACAATTTATTTCAAAACTTACCATGGTTCTGAATGGGAAAGTGAAAATTGACGACCTTTAACTTCTACTGCTATCAATGAGGAGGTACCGGCTCTTTACAGTAAAAAAATTATGTTTTGTTAATTTTTTTTAAGTAAGCTTAAGCAGTTTAAATTTTGTTCCTGAAAATGTTTTTGTTTAAGTCTTAGTTTTGCTTAGTGTTAACAAACTTAGGTTAGTTACTAGTGTTACCAATATACTAAATAAATTTCTTATAGAACTTATTTTTTCGTTTTTCCCTCTATTTATGGGATTATGTAATACTCTGCAGGTCTACTCACCACTCTTAAAAGACTTAATATATTATCTAAAAAGCATTCCGTGGTCACCTTACGAGAAAGCTTCTGCAATTTAAAAAATTAATTTTGAGTTCGTGTAAGAAGCCTAAGAAACAATTTAGGATATTATTTTTAACCCTCCTTCCCACGGGTGGGGTCCATCAGTACAACTATAAATGAAATTGCTTAATTTTTTCAATTTTTTTTTTCTATTTTTTTCCCACACTCGGTGTACCTTTTAATGGCAATGAATAGTACACTTTAGCATACTTTGGTGAAATTGTATGAATCCCTTCAATCGATACCTGTAAAAGTGTCCTGACAGACCCCACCCGTGGGTGGGCGATTCTTGTTTTTGTGTTATGGCTTAGCTAACATTGCAGCTATAAATGCATTTATTATATACTAAGATAAAATAATACGAATGCAGAATTTCGGTCTTCTCGTCGATTATTTCTGAAGTCTTTAGGAATTGCGGTAGTCCAGAAAAAAATGAAAATACGAACACCAAATATGCGTATACCGAGAACATCACGGTTACTTGTGCAAAATTTTCTGGAATTGAGCAAACGACGTGAGATGACCCAGCCCCAGGAAAACGGGGATGGGTAAGTATTGTAAAAAAAGAAAAACTAGATATTTTTGTCAGTTGTGTAAAAACTGGTTATGTATGGAACATATAAAAGCGTGTTGTGCTGATTGTGTAGAAACAAAATTAACATTATTTAACCCCCTCTATTTTCTGTTTCAAATTTTAATTTTGGATATTTAGTTTTTACTTGTATTACTGTAAGTATATAGAGTAATAATGTTGTCTTTTTTTTATATTTTTCTTTTGTATTTTGCCATTCATAATTTTTTTAATAAACTCTTGTAAAAAATAATGGTGTTAGTTATTTCGCAGTAAACTATACCAATACATATTGATACACATATTATATGTACATTTAGGCAGTACAACGTGATATCAGTAAGTTTCCTTAAAAATATTACAAAAAAATCGGTTGCCTGTAAAGTCGGTTTTACGGGCGAATATTTTACGTGACAACGTCTTTTTCTCGGTAGAATATTTATTGATATGAATATTATTAAATTGCACAATAGGAACAAGGAATTGAATGAAAATAAGAATTGCACAAATTTTAACTATAGAAATATATTTTGTTTACTAAAACATTGTACATGTAAACTTAAACTTAACTAATTTCTATTTGAGTGATTTTGTTGAGGATAGGACGATGATAGGAGAAATATGAAATGAAAGGAAGTGTTTCTGCTGTAATGTGTCTTGAACGCCAAGAACGCTCGAGAAAGACAGAGACACAAGCACGGAAGCACGCACCGATTCAACGCGCCTAATTCTCTAGTGCTGCGCGCGCAGCGGACCGATCATGTTTGAGTGGGAGAGAGACGCAAGGCATTCGCCGGTCCGGCGGGCCTCTCTCTCGTTCGGTGACTCACTGTAACAGACGTGAGCGGGCGTTACACTTTTTCATGAATGACTCCGAGCCACAACCTAATTTAAGACGTTGTCACGTCAAAAATTTTTTTTAATGAGAAATGGGATGTTTAAAATTTGGTCCTGATAGACCCCACCCGTGGATTTGTGTCACAAGAAAGTCACCCGTGGAAAGGAGGGTTAATTGCCATTGAAATAACATAGGGAAAATGTAAGTTAAATCGGCAATGGGCAAAACTTTTGTTATCACTTTTGTTATAACGGTACATTTTTAATGAGATAACGACGCAACTGCAAATTTTTTACTGAATTTGAAGATTTTTTATAATTTTTTTCCCTCTAGTGGTAGATAATAAAAAAATATATTCAAATACAAAAAATTACTTCAATAGATTAAAAATTGCAATAGGGCATTTTAGCCAAGACAGACTTTAAGTTTTTTCTTTCAACCGCAATTACTCGAAACTACAAATTAGCATTTGCGTCGGTATCTTTATAAACCGTCGATATGCCAAAAATCATATTTAAATTATAATACCAAAAGATTATCTTTCGAATAAAGTCAATTTCGCGTCAATTGATAAAAATCATCTTTGTTTTATTCCATTTAAAGATCTATACCTCTAAAAAAAGCACCCTTTAGTTGCTTTAATTGGCAATCTCGATTTAAATACATAATTTTTATCCTCAAATGATCTTATAAAATTTTAACGGAATCGTATTAAATCTCTCCATTCAAATTTTACATTCTTTCATGTCAGTTCATTTAAATTTTTTGATAAATTTGATAAAAATCCGTTTTCCTGTTGCTCAATATTACGTGCAATATCGTCATTGGACTAAGCCAAAATAATCCCATTAACACATTCCCTACAAATTAATAATCTCCATAGACTTGTTTTCTCCCGATTGCTTTTGTTTTCATAACAAAGCCTCCCTCCTGTTATTTGCTGAATGAAATACATTCATGTAACCTACATCATTTTCTGTCATTCCTCAAGACCCACCGTGTACGTAATTTTCGACGTCATAGTTCTGACTGTGCGAAATATCGAGCGATGACGTCATTCTTTGTGAGGGTGCGCGACACTTTCATCCCCGTTACCTATATGCTAAAAACTACCATTTTGAATCACAACCAGAGTGTTTTGTGTAATTTTTAACTGCTGAAGAAAAATTTGAAGTTATCAATCGTACAGACCAAATAATATTCGGTGGTGATTTTTTCAGTGTAAGACATTTTCTGTGTTACGCGGTTTTCAACTGGTGTCTTCAATAATTCATCTGTCATGTGACCAGGTTTTTGGAGGGAATTCGTAAATATGTCTCCAGGTGGAAGGTATGATTACCTGACCTTAATTAAATATGTTACTATCAATTGACTTGATACTTTATTGTTTAAAACGTTGATTTATAGCACTGTTGATCGCATTGTTCGCTTGTAATAGGCACGTACGTGACTGTAATAAATAATACTCGGTTAAAAACCGTATCGTTTATTTATTGATAAATTTTTTACGAGTATAGATATATTTTGTTTTTAGTAATCTACAACGTATACATCAATATTACAAAAATAATAAATGCATTGTCGGTTACAAATATGTCAATTTCTACTGAATATTTTATACATGGGGGGAGGGGGGAACCACAGTGACTTCTGTTTTTTTTAATACCATAAAACATTTAGTGAAAACATGCCACAAGACCATATTATCTATATATAGTTAAAGCTTTAAATAAAATAAAACTCTATTAGTATCAGTTGACATTGACTGCTAAGTAAATTATCCAATTAAGTGCATGCCTTATCGATGTTTTGTCACTGGCATTTCTTTTAAAAATTAGGTACAATTAAGTTTTCATTTCTAAGAATTCACACAGTTCGACCGATTGGGGCTATTAGCACAATAGTGGACTAACCCCAATTTATACAAATGCCAAAAAAATCTGATTATACTATGCAGTACGTTTATGTCGACGTTTCTTTTTTGATTTTTGTATGAAAAGTAATTTTCTGTCAAAATACAGTCGACTCGCGTTTATTCAAACCTGCGATAATTCGAACCTCTCTATAATTCAAAGTTATCACGAGTTCCCTACAAAATCTCTTTATATTTCGAACCAAATCAATACCTTGGTAATTCGAACGAAAAAAATATCATTGCTATATAACAATAACACGCGTTAAATTCGAACTCATCGGCGTCCAACACTCGACAATTCAAAGTTGCGGACAGAAAGAGGCGGAAAGATTGTATGTATCAACGCGCCTTTGTTTTTTTATGATTAATTTGACTACATGTTTGACATACACTTCTCACGAATTGGTTTATTTAGTTATTAGTTACTGTTCTCTTTAGTTGGTATATATATATATATATATATATATATATATATATATATATATATATATATATATATATATATATACATCGGTTTAGAACGTCTTTCGACGTTGTCCGATACCTAAACACCATCTCTTCCTATCTTCGCAGTCGTTTGTTGTTAAATTTCTTTCGCTCATGGACTTGTTTACGCCGTGTTGCCATTCTAATCTGGGTCTTCCTCTTTTCCGTCGACCTATCGGTTGCCATTCTATTACTTTTTTGGGGAGTCTTGATGCTGGCATCCGTTGAACATGCCCATACCACCTTAATTGTTTCTTCTCTATATCTTGAGTTATATTTCCTTCTATTCCCATACGTTGTTTTATTACATCATTTCTGATTCGGTCTCGTCTGGAAATACCTAAAGATCTTCTCATTGCATCCATCTCTACTGCTTCTATTCGCTTTTTGTTCTTTTCACTAATTCTCCATGTTTCAGCGCCATAAAGAAGAGTAGTTTTAATCATGGTCTCATATATATTAAATTTCCTTCCTTTTGTTATCTCTTTACTCCACAGTATACTATTGAGACATCCTAAGACTTTCTTTGCTTGAGTGATTCGTTTTTCTATTTCCCGTGTATCAGTTCCTGTATTGTCAAAGGCAACACCCAAGTAGTCATAGCTCTGACAGCCGGAAATATGTTGTCCGTTTTCGAGGTCTATGTTATCTGACTCGTTTCCAATACAAATATATTTGGTTTTTGTTGTATTGACATTCATTCCCCAGTCGTTATATTCTTCTATCAGTTTTCTTAGCATGTACTGCATGTCTTCCCTGTCGGTCGCTAGCACTACCTGGTCATCAGCAAACTGTGTGTATATATACATTCATTGCTAAGCTCTATACCCATCCTATGTACCTTTCTTTTCCATCTTTCCAATGCCGCTGCAACATATATCTTGAATAAGGAATTAGTTGGTATACAGATTAAAATTTTGTTAGATATGAGCCCTAGAAAGTATAAGTGTTTGACGATTGCTGAAAAGAAGAATTTAATCCAAAAAGTAGAGGAAGGTGAGAAGAAAAGTGATGTTGCAAAAGAATTTAAGATTTAAGATTCCTCTGAGTACCCTCCCAACCATAATAAAGTACAAAGAGAAAACTAATGCTGATCAAACTGCTGGAATACGGAAAATACCTACTAAAGGTGAATTTCCTTGTCTGGCAGAAAGTCTGGTCATTTGGCTAAGACAGTGTAGAGGACAAAGTGTCTATTAGCGGAAACTTGTTGAAGGAAAAAGCAAAATAGTTCGCGTCTACTCTAAGCATCAAAAATGAATCAAACAACATTTTTGAATTTTCCAATTATGGAAAATATTTTATAACTTAATCAAAACTATTGATTAAACAGAATAATAATAAATTAAAAAAAACGCATAGAATATGTAATATTAACAAAAAAAAAAAAAATGTGAAAGTTTATCACTGATTTACATCCTCTTTATTTTTAATGACATCCACAATTCTTCGAGGCTGAGTTTTTACCAAGTTCTGACAAAATTCTAATGTAAACGAATCCCATATTTCTTGCAATTTTTCCTTCAATTCGTTGACGGACCTGGCACGATGCTTTTTCATTTCGCTCCACAAAGTCTCAATCGGGGACAACTCGGGACTGTTAGAAACCCATTCCAGAAGTGGTATGCCATGGTCTTCAATCCATTTTAAACTTTTTTTTTTGAGGAATGACAACCTGTGCCGTCTTGTTGGAAGACAACATTTTCTGCTGATGTTAAACGGTGTTCCAGAATCAGTAAAAGAGATTCTTCTAAAATATTCAGATATTTGTCCGTGTTTACAATCCCATCGATAAAATGTAACTTTCCCACACCTTTAGACGACATGTTGCCCCAGATCATGACAGTTTCAGGAAATTTGACTTTTCTCTTCAGATAGTCGGGATGGAAAGCTTCATTTTTCCTGAGAATGACGCGACCCCTACTGTCTCCAACACACACTTCAAATCTGGACTCATCACTCCATTGTATTGAATCCCATTGCGACTGAGTCCAATCTTTATGCTCTTTTGACCATCTTAGTCTATTTTTCTTTTGTTGTAATGTTAAAATTGGCTTTTTATTAGCCTAAAATAAAATGAAATTAATTAAAAACAATTCGTACTAATTTTTTCAACTATAAAACTTACTTTGTAAGTACCAAATCCTAATTTGTGGGCGTCTTGGTGACATATTGATCTAGAAACGTTTCTTCCAATAACGTGACTTTATAAAACCATATACACTCATGGACAAAAATATCGAATATTTTGGAATTTTCAAATTTTTGTTTTTTCAAAATAAATTCTGGTCAATCAAGTCGTTTATTGTAAAATAGAGTTAATTTTAACAATGTTTAATGAACAATTTTAAGTTTTTATGCGGAGCAAATTGTGAAAAAAATAAATGTTTAATATTAGGTAAATAAAGTTATTTTACTCTAAACTTAAATGGTAATTTAAATTGCTTAAACAAGTGGTTTAAACTGAAAGAAGTGCATGATCAGTAACGAGTATTCCCCCTCTAGCTCTTATTACCGCTTGCATCTTTCTCAGCATGCTTGTAAGTAAATTTTGGACATATCCTTGGAAAATTGCATTCCATTCATCCTGTGCAACAAGCCGAAGCTGCTCTATCGTATTTGGAACGGTATTTCGGATTTAAATCCGAGCTAGACGGTGGCCAATCCAATCTTCGAATTTGGACCTCATCAAGATAATTACTCACTATGGCAGCAGCATGTGGTCGAGCATTATCGTGCATTAACGTGAATCTTTCATATCCAATGTAACTAACATATGAGAAAACATGATCTTACAGGATGTTCTAAACGTAAGAATCACCAGTCATCCGTCCAATCACTTTCACAAATGCGGTACGTACCTCCCAATTAATACCTTCCCAAAGTATTATGCCATCAACTCCAAAACCAACAGTCTGGGCGAGACTGCAGCTGGTGAATCGTTCTCCAATTCTTTTGTAGAGGTAGATTTGACCATCTGGCTTCCGTTAAAAGAACGTTTTTCCAGTTGTCGATATTCCACTAAATATGTGTTCTTACAAATTCCAAACGACGAGCTTTATGATTTTGGAGAAGACGTGAAACTTTGGTGGGACGTCTGGGCTTTAAGTTTGCTTCTTTTGATCTTCGTCTAACTGTTTGTGAACTCGCATTAACTTGTCTTACATTTAATAGCTCATTTCTGAGGTGCATCGATGTCAATAAACCATTTCGTGTAGAATTAAGAACAAAAAAACGGTCATCAATTGCGGTTGTGCACCTTGGACGTCCTTGACCAGGCCTTCTTACAAAATTTCCTGTTTCGCGGTACCTTTTTAAAGTATTTGAAACTATAGATTCAGTTCTGCTGAGACGTCGTGCGATACCTTTTTGTGCATATCCTTCCTCGTACAAAATTACAATATGCGCTACTTGGACTTCATCGCAGTACCGAATTGGTGGAATACTTGTTTTAAACTTAGTTAAATCAAAACAATATTTAATTAAACTTAATAAATTAAACTAAAAATAACCGAATTAGTATGATTTTTCCTTTACGTAAAGAAGGATTTTTATAATAAAATGTATGAATGACACTAACCACTGAATAAAAGTCAAAATAAACATCAAAATATTTCAAACCAGTTGAGTACATCAGCCTACTATATGAGTTTTATCAGTAATCTAAAATTATTTTGAAATAATAGTGACTACAAAAAAAAATTGGAAAATTCCAAAATATTCGATATTTTTGTCCATGAGTGTAATTTGCTCGTCGATTTTTCACTATAATGCGTCTTAATGCCCTTCGATCTGTTTCGGTTATTTTACTTTTTCGTAAATTTCTAGGTTTTGTGACGACCGAACCTGTAGTTTTGTATCTTCTGACTATATTTCTTACACTATACCATGACAATTGCAACATATTCGCGATTTCCCTAATTGGATTTTCCAGAATTAAAAAAATCTAATAATGATTGAACAAATTTTCTCATCGATAACTTTACTTCGACCCATTGTTCAATCCACAAACTGCAGAAAGCTTTACAATATTACAAAATACATTTAACAATAACTGACAATTATTATTGTTTTGATGTCATTTTTCCATAGCTACCTCTGAATTTAACGTAATTATGAAAAACATCAACGTATGTTGACATAAGTGAATACATAACCAGGGTTTAGTGAATTTTTTTTATTGTTGAAAATTAATAAAAAACCATAAGGGTAAGGTTTTTAATAAATATTAATAAAAATGCCATATTAATTAATATGGGAACTTATAAAAACATGTAGAGTATAATTTGTTTATGTTAATGGACTTAAACTGCAAATTCCATAGGTGGGCCAACTGATCTGGGAAGGGGCTCGTATGTATGTGATTGCATTTATGAATTTTCCATTAATTTTTACACTATATTCCAAGTTATGTAGAGCTTATTTAATGATTCTCTCAGAATATAGATCAAACAGCAGTGGGGACAGTATGCCACCTTGTCTGACTCCTTTTAGGATCATAGATTCCCCTGTCATCCCCTTTCTCCATTAATGCGAATGGATGCTGTTACGACAAATGATGGTTTTTTGATTTTTTATCTCTTAATATTTTAATTAACTTGATCGTCTTCACGGATAGATATCTTCAAAGTATGGTTCATAAAACTTTTCAGTCTACAGTTTTTTTGTTATAAGTCTAGTTTTTTGAGCAGTGTATATTACTGACGCTTCCGAACAAAATGACACAATTTCTTGTGCAATATGCAAATATTGCGGGTAGTAACAAACCGATTATATAAATATGTTACAATATATGCACAGGATTAATCTCTATTTTGGAGGCGTTAAATATAGAAAGTAACTGTTTCTTTCCTCATTATTTTTTATGGCGACAGGAGTGCCTTACTAAAACTAAAAAGTTAAATTAATTGCTTTGAAACAAATGTTGTAAAGATTACATAGAATGGGTCACGTTGAGGCGAACATATTTGTAGCTAAACGAAAGTTAAAGGGTACATTTTAAAATTATTTTGAAATATACATGGTGACTCGAAAAAGAGTGGCGTATCAAAGTTTTTTTTACGAAATGACATACATTTTTAGAATTCGTCTCAAAAATTATTGTATATTTTTTAACATTGTGGTTCTTGAAGGTGGACGGTATCTTTTTCTGTTCTATTCATTTGTCTTATTACTTTCTAAGCAAAAGTTTGTCTTTATGTAAATCATTTTATCATTCATCTACAACTTAAGAAAACTCCCACAAGAAAGAGTCTAACGGTGTCAAATCGCACGATCTCGGGGGCCAATTCACATCACATTCACGTGAGATGACTATGTCCTCAAATCGATCGTGCATAACGTCCAATGTGGCATGGGTTGTGTGGTACGTTAAAAACACACGTAGTTGGTTTCCATAATCATCCAGTTCAGGTCAAAAGAAGTGAGTAATTATCAACCACACCATAGTTTTTCAAGAGGCTTTGAACGATTTTGGATCTCATCTGAATTGGTATCGTCCCAAATTCGACAGTTTTGTTTATTAACGTCCAATTCATCTAGACCCAAATTAGGGTCAGTTTCCAACTGCTCCAGAGCCCATTCAGAGAACACGCGTCGTTGTACCTTTAAAACCAGTAAAAAAAAAGCTGAAAAAATCTTATAAAGGTTTTTGAATGTTCTAAAAGGTATATGAGGAGTAGCTGATGGTAAATTCTTGAAGACGTATAGCTAATTTTGCTTTATTTTTTTTTAAACAATCACAAAAAGTGAAAAAATTTTTGCCTATTAAACGTTTTTTATACATTTTAGAAAAAATAGTTCAAATAAAAGTTATAGATCTTAAAAAGTTCTTTACTTTACGAATTTCTAAATAAATACATACAAAATTGTGCGAGATAATTGCAAAAAACCCTTTTTTTGCAGTAAATTATAAATGTTTATATATAATAACGGATTTATTACGCCCCCAATTTCCATCTTTTTCTGTCATATGCAGTTGCCTCTTCTAAGTCTCTTGCCGTCATTGCTTCATCAATATCGTTGCGCCAACTTCTCCGTGGTCGTCCCCTCTTTCTTTCTTCTCGCCCGAACCAGATTAATTGTTTTCTTTCTATATCATCATTGATATTTCGCTCCATTTTCATTTCGTTTCTTATTTGTTTGTTTCTAACTCTCTCCAGTTTCGATCTACCGCAGCTTCGTCTCAGATAATCCATTTCTGTCGTCATAAGTTTGTTTCTATTAGCTTTGGTGACGTCCCATATTTCCGAACCGTAAAGTGTAATACTTTGGACTATACTACCGTAAATGTGTTTTTTGGTTTCTCGTCGAATTGTTTTTTTTGCCAGAGAAGAGAGTTTAAGGCAAGGTTCGCTGCTCTGCCCTTGTTTATTCTTTCCCTGATTTTATCTGTGCTATTTCCCTTCTTGTTGAAAATGACCCCCAAATATTTGCAGGATTGCACGCCTTTGATTTTGTCGTCTTCGAAGACTAGGTCACATATTTCATCTGTTCCCACTGAGAGATATTCACATTTTGTCATATTCATGTTTAGACCTGCCACCTCATATTCTTCTTCCGGTTTTCTTACCCTATAGCTAAGATCGTAGCTGTCTTCGGCAATTACTACCTGGTCATCCGCAAAGAAAAGTGTATATAAATAGCTTGTTTTCTTCCACCGGTATTCCCATGTTTCTACATTTTTTTACCCATTTCCATTTCACTAAGGATCCCTTGGCCACTAAAGCCTCTTTGGTGAGCCTAGTCCCTCACTAAAGCAGCCTTGTCTTAGTCCCTTTGTTGTTTGAAAACTAGAGGTGATTTCTTGTCCCATTTTAATTCTTGCAAAGTTTTGTTCGTAATATTTTTGAGTGGCGTTAATAAGAATTGGGTTTATTTTCAAGTTGTTCATAAATGTTGTTTTCATAAATGTTCATAACTTTGGTTTATTGAATAATGACATGTAATATACCTACTTGAAATGATGGCAATTAATGAGTTATTGAATCTCAACTAGATCTATCAAATAGTTTGTAAGTTATTTTTTTTTGTGTACCCCGGAGAGCGATTATTTAAATAACTGTATTTGCGCAAACAGTGACTGTAGAGGTATTTAGCACATTGCAATCAATAATTGTTTGAGGCTTCAATTTTAGGATATTAAAAAAAATTCAAGATTTTATCAAAATTGTTATTAAAAAATCCGTTTGAAGAAAGTAATCAGACAAATCTTCGACATATTGATTAAGTACGTTTCTATTGAAAAACGCCATATTCTGTATATTTTTTAACTAGCTAATTTTGCACAGAAGCAAATTGTTTCATTATATAATACATTACTTGCTGTTCATTGTGACATTGTGTTGCGGTTTCATTATTCTAGTCTATATATAAACTCCAAATTTTAAAACATTTATTTTTACATACCCAAACTAATTATCGGTAACAATACTAAAATTATTTTTTAAAACCAAACATTTGGCTTAAGTATCGTAATTTTAGTCTGCTGACTTTATAAATTAGTAGGAGGATTACAAGGTCGCTGAATATTTACATGAAAAATTTGTGTAATAGATACATTTCTTTTGAATATTATTAAACAATTTTTCCAAAACGTGAGGATCGAGATAAACGGATGGTAAGAAGCTGTCATTAATAATACTATGTAACAAACTAGAAAAAAATGAAAAATATAAATATTAAATCTCATGGACAAAATGGTATATCGTATTGACACCATGGCATCACTGTAGATATGTTAAAAAATTGAGGAAATGATACTGATCAATCGTCTTCATATTCTAATGAATGAAATATCGAAGAAAACCTAACAACTGTAAGGATTTCATAAATGTTTTACGTGAAAAACTATTAGTTACTAAATTAAACTTTCAGTAGACGCAGTTTAATTTTGTGTATCAGTAGTCGCACACGGCCTACTACACCGGTCATAAAAATAGTCTCACTCATTTCAATAACAAAATTGACCAAGTGGGAGATTCTTCGCACCCTTACCCTTACCTTATTTAACCCTAGAATACTAACCTTATTTTTACCTTCATTTATACTAACCATCGTAAAATTTACTACGCTGAGAAAAAAAATGTGGTCACTGAAAAAGTATTTTATTTAACGTAATTTTACAAATTATTTTGAACAAAGAGATGTTTCTAAAACCTGAAAATCACAAAAAAATATAAATTCTAAATTTTAGAACTACACTGCTGACAATAAAGGGCGCGATGTTCACCACAAAATGGACGTCGGCAGTGTTCGCAATGATCAGTTGTCATTCGACGTTTTTTAGACGGACAAAATTGACACATGGCACGTTTTGACACAGTAGGGCATATTCGTTCTTGCTGCGGCTCCAGATTTAAAATATTTTCAATAAGTAACTTTACCGAGCGGTTCAAAGTTGGCCAATTTACACGATGCTGTAGCCAAGGTTTAGTCAGTTGTTCAGACAAAATGGCCATAAATTTTTTTCGGGTGATGGTTTTTTGTTCTGCTGTCGTTGTTGGTTATGATTATAAATTATCCAAGAGTTTATGCAAGCTATATTTAACATGCCATAGAACAGGCAAAGAGGCCATCTTCGTGTTTTTCTGGAAATATTCATGTTTCCGCACATTTGGTCAAATGTGTCTACTCCGTACTTGGTTGCATTATAAAATTTAATGATATCTGGCTTTCCTGTTCGATCACATTCTACTGGACCATTGTGGATTGTCGACAGAAGAAGCACAGACTTATTTACTTTTGTCTTATAGGATACCATTGTTTTTTCACCATCAAAGCAAAATAAGGAATGACCAATTTCACGATTTTTGAGATTTATCATCTCGGGAGGTATTTCTCTTTTATTTTGCCGTAGGGTACCAACAATAGTTAAATCGTAAGGAGGTTTTAAGAGCTCCGTTGCTAGTGGTACTGACGTAAACCAATTATCCATGGTTATGTTACGCTTACTTCCGTATACACCCTGAGTTAATTGTTTTACATAATATTCTCCTAGAGGCTGTCCATTGGTTTTAGTTCCCTTTCCTAAATACAATTCTGCATCGAACATATATTTGGTACCTACGTCACACAGCATTACTATTTTCAGTCCATATTTGGCTGGCTTGTTTGGGATATACATCCGGAAAGGACATCTTCCCCTAAAAGCCAGTAGCTGCTCATCGATTGTTAGGTATGATCCGGGCTTATAGGACGTTTTGCAGTTCTATATAAGATCATCCCATATTTCACGAATGGCTGCTAATAGGTCTGTTTCCTTTCTGTGTGGTCTAGATATTTTATCATCAAAACGTAAACATTCTACAAGAAATTCAAATCTTTCCCGGCCCATAGTTGCTTTATATATCGCACCAGAAATTTTGTCATCAAACATTTGTCTTGTCGCTAAATGATTGTCTTTTTGGGCAGCAGCAAAAATAAGTAGTCCTAGGAGTGCATGCAATTCGTCAATATTCACTTTCGAGTTTGTAAGTTTTTCGACTTTATATTTTTGTGCCCTAACAGAAATTTCGGCATTTGTATATTCTAGAATTTTTTCCAGTGAATTTGGACTCATAAAACAATGAAAAGCATCTAAGGGAGTTTGTGCTTCCTTGGTTTTATTAGTGGGGCCTTGAACAAAATGTACGAAATTACGTTTTGGAGTTTTAGTTGCGGCCTTTGGTTGAGAGGACCATCTGTGTCCATTTTTACCTTTTAGACTCGACGGCAACCGAATTTGCTTCTCTTTAGCTGCAATTTCTGGAGATTTTTCTTCTTTTGGTAGAGTTTGCTGAGCAGGACATTTATTTTCCTTGTCGATTTTAGAGCCATTACTTTCTTTTCTTGGAAACACTGAAGTAAACTGTTTTTCCAACTCATTACTCTTTTTAGAACTTCTTTTTCTTTTCTTACTAGTGGATGGCAAGTCATGGTCGGAATCTGAGTCGTTTTCGCTTGATGGTTCGAACTCTGATTCAGATGGACTGAATGCTTCTAAAACGACATCTTCTGTTTCAGATCCACTTTCCGATTTATCAGAATTGTTATCTGATTCATCTGGCCAAATTTCTTCCAGGCACAATTGCAACTCAGCTTCCAACTCCCGCTGCGTGAGGGGCCTGTGCATGTCTCTCTGTTTCATATTCATATTTCACACTAAAAAAAATAAAAACTGATAATAAAAAAATAACTGATAATAAAAAAATAAAAACTGACAATAAAAAAAATAAAAACTGACAATATCGTTGTTTTTGGCAATTATAACGTTACCACTTACCTTCGTAATATTTACGAAGCTGTGCTCATTTGCAGGTACTTCACTAATAGTGTAGGCGTCACTGTACTTGTAAAACGTTTCGATATACACTAATGTAAGAATAGATGAGCGGGCGAGAGATACTGGTGTACCCCTTCCACAATATCCTACAACAATGACATTGGCGTCGTAAAAATTACGATGGTTAGTATTCTAGGGTTAAGATGTCCAAATGGTCCAGATAGTACAAAGGGTGACCAATAGATAGTCAATGGAAAAGAAGAAATAATAAAGAACTTAAACAATTATATAAACAGACTAAGTCAAGCGATATTTAGGAACATTGAAAGAATGGGAAAGTAAAGAATGCCGAAAATGGTACTCTCATGAAAGTCACTACAAAAAGAAGGAAAGGTAGACCAAGAAAGAGATGAAAGGACAGCATATAGGAAGACTTAGAAAAAATTAATATTGAGAATTGGAAAGAAAAATCATTGGACAGAAAGCAATGGAAGGAAGTGACTAAGAAATGTATAAAAAGACTATAAGAAATATTAAATGTATAGTTAAAATAAAATGTAAATGTTAATTTATTGGCAAATGTAAACTTTTTAGCTTTGTTGAGCTTCATAAATAAATAATATATTATTTATCATTAGCAACCATTTTTAAGTAGTTGAAAGACTAGCTTTATCGTAATGTTGGATCTCGTGTACGTAACATGCACAATGCTGGCTGTATGGCAAACTGCCAAAGCCATATAAAAAAAACATGCACAATTCTAAAGTTTAATTTGTTATTTATTTTTAGGCTGATGCATCTGTGGATATGGCTGAACGTCATTTTTATGCTGCTAGTATGGATTATGTCTACTTAATACAAGAAGTTCACGAGAGGAAAAAATTTGAATTTGTAGAAACGCTATTAACTTTTATTTACTCTTGGTTTACTTTCTATCATCAGGTAACTATTAAAAATTACTTTTTTAATGTTCAAATTATCTTTATTTGTCAATGAAATCGTGGTGTATGTTGGAAATATACTGTCATATTTCAAAAAATCAACACGCTTGAAATTAATGGTCTTTAAATTGAAATACAGTATTTATTTACTATTTCCGACTATTTCCTCTTCTTAAAGTAAAAATAAGTGGAGCGAAATACGTGAAACGATGGGTTTATAGCCGAAACTTCTTGTGTTCTTCGAGCAAAAAGAGAGCAATTAATTGTCAAGTCAAGAAGGTCCAAACTAAGAGTCGAACAAATGTTATCTGTAAAAAAGTGAGTCATATGACGTTCATCGTAAATATTTTTCATATTTTCATGCATAATATTATATTGTAGGGCTATGAATTGAAAAAAGACTGTGATCCTTACTGGAAAGACTTGCAAGCTAAGATCCAAAAAACGCGTAACAATTTTGATGGTTTTAGTCAACAATTAAAGAAACGTATGTCCGAAGTACAGAAACAAGATGAACCCATAAGGAATGCCAAAGGATGTCGAGAAGGATATCTATTTTTATTAGAAAAAAGTAAGTAAATTAACATTAATAATAAAGTAGACATGATCTGAAGTGAAACAAGGTCGCATGCTTTCACCAATGTTTTTTAATATATAGAGTGACTGGAAATTTTGCGATCGTTTTATAGCCAAATTTTTTATTTTTATTCATTATCAGTACTTCATGCGTATTTTTATTTATATTTTTAGAAGCCTTTGGTACCACATGGACAAAGCATTACTGTAGTTATGACAAAGAAACCAAAGTATTCAGCATGCTTCCTTATAATCAGCTGACGACAAAAACGGTAAGTGTATTTACACAATTTCTTCAAGCATTGGTTTTTTTATTCGTCGTTTATGTAATAAGATAATTTTATAGCTTTCTTGGCAAGTTGTACCATATTTGACATGAAAAATTACGTTTTATTTTAGATTTTTAACTATCAATGGAAAATTTGTTGTCCAAAAGTAACAAAAAATCAATTTTAAACAAAAAAATTAACAAAAATTGTTAAATTGCGCATTTAACGACTTCGTCTTTGCTGTTTTATATGTTTTTATTTGCCAGAATGGAATCTTCTGCTTTTATGGTTGAACGTAGTTTTCATACTTTTGATCTCTTGAATTACCTCTTTTATGATAATGATAAGGATAAATATCCTTTTAAAAGAAATAATTTTTTTACTCATAATTTAAAGAGAAAAATTACATATTTATTTTTATTGTACATAAACAGTTATTACAAAAAATATCTAAATTTATCAGCAAATATTAAATTAAACCTTTTAACAAAACAGACTTTAAAAATGGCAGAAAAAAGTGTACTAACTGTCATATGTCGAAATGAAACACCAAACTTTTCTGAATTATTAATTAATTATCAAAGGTTAATTTTTTTTAAAAGAAACTAAAATATGACAATCTTATTGTATTAACAATAAATGTTTATTTAGAAAAATTTAACAAAACTACTTGTTTCACTGGCTAATTATTTCTTTTTAAATTTTTAAAAAAGTTTCTTACCTTACATTTGAACAAAAAGCATTTTCCCACAAACTTAAAACAATCAAAATCTGACCTTTCATCATCATTTTGGCTTTACAACCCTGTGTGGGTCCTAGCCTCCCCAAGAATTTTTCTCCAGTCGTCCCTATCCATCGCCTTCCTCCGCCAAGCACGTATTTCCATATTTCTCATGTCTTCATCGATGTTATCTAGGAATCTTGTTCTGGGTCTTCCTCTTCTTCTTTGACCAATAGGTCTATCAAGGAGCGTTTTTCTAGCTGGGTCGGTTTGCTCCATCCGCATTACATGGCCTACCCACCTCAGACGTCCTATCTTTATGTGTTTTACGATATCTGGTTCCTGGTATATCCTATAGAGTTCGAAGTTGTATCGTCTTCTCCAGACACCGTTTTCATTTACCGCTCCATAGATACGCCTTAGTATTTTTCTTTCGAAACATCCTAACATGCTTTCATTGCTTTTTGTTAAAGTCCAAGTTTCTGAACCATATGTTAGGACTGGGCGTATTATTGTTTTGTAGAGTTTTACTTTTGTATTTCTTGATATAACTGTAGATTTAAAAAGGAGATTAAGCCCAAAATAGCATCTATTAGCCGTGCAAATTCTGCGGTTTATCTCTGCGGTAGTGTCATTTTCAGTATTGACGAGCGTTCCCGGGTATACAAATTCGTTAACTGCTTCGATGACGTCATTTTCTATAACAAGTGGCCGTAGTGTTTGTGGTTGCGTACCTATTTTCATGTATTTTGTTTTATTGGTGTTTATTATTAAACCCATTTTTGTAGCCGCTTCCTTTAATGCTACGTACGCCTCTCGTGCTGCGTTTTCCGTTCTCCCAACAATATTGATATCATCAGCATATGCTAAAATTTGCACAGATTTGTTATATATTGAACCGGTAGTTGTGATTTGTGACGTACGTATTACTTTTTCCAGAGCTAGATTGAATAGTATACAGGAGAGTGGGTCTCCCTGACGTAGCCCGTTATTTGTTTTAAAAGATTCAGAGAGTTTCCCCTGGATTCGTACTTTGCATTCAACTTTTTCAAGGGTTAGTTTGGTTAAACTTACCAACTGATTTGGTACTCCTAGGTCTATCATTGCTCTAAACAATTCTCTTCTATTTACAGAGTCGTAGGCTGCCTTGTAGTCTATAAATATGTGGTGCGTGTCTACACCGTATTCCAGTGTTTTCTCTAGAATTTGTCTTAGGGTTGAAATCTGATGAATTGTTGATTTACCACCTCTGAAACCAGCCTGGTATTGTCCTATTATTCGCTCTGCATATGGTGCCATACGATGGCATAGTATATTCGAGAATATTTTATACGCTGCATTTAGGAGCGTAATTCCTCGATGGTTAGAGCATTCAAAGATATCTCCCTTTTTGTGTATGGTGCAAAGTATTCCAATATTCCAATCATTGGGAAGGGACTTCTGTATCCATATTTCTTTTATAAGCTGCTGTAGCGCTATTATGATATCGTGGCCACCTTCTTTATATAATTCCGCTGGGAGATTATCTATTCCGGGTGATTTGTTTCTGGCTAGTTTGTTTACAGCGTCTTTAACTTCCAGGATCGTTGGTGGATCCTCCTCCCTCTCGTCTGCTCCGCTTACCTCTCAGCTTTCGTCTTCCGGGTTTTCTTCTTCCTCTTTATTAAATCTGACCTTTGGACACACAAAATGGATGGATAAAACCATGGACTTACTTAAAACTCAGACGCCAAATCCCTTGTCACAGGTTACAGCTTACAACAAACGGTTATTAACTCAATTTATAAAGATTGCCATACTGCATGTTAAGCTCTTTTGAAATGGTTACGAAACTAAACTTTGCCGATTGTTCCAAAACTTCACGAAAACGATCTTTACTTGTGAAGTCCCTCCATTGCGCTTTACGGCTACTAACATCGAAGTCCCGATGACAAAATTCGGACTTCCACAATGAAAGCGCAAAATCATTCTCTTGTCCGCATAAGCAGAAAAATCGTTAATTATTTCCTGCGCAAATATCAGAAGGAATCGAGATCAAACGAAAGAGCAATTTGTTTATTGTAAACACACTCCAAAATGTTTATATTATCAATCTCAGAGACGCAAAAAGATTAAGAATCTTTTTCGGTGTTTTATGATCTACGGCTTGAAACGAAAATACTACAAACCAAACAAGTGTCAATTTTTTTTGTTTACCTCAAAACCTTTTTAACAATGAATAGAAAACATTGTGACCATACATGTAATAGTTTTTTTTTGTTTCATATTTAAAAATTGTCTTTTTTTCCAATTTATAAAGTAGAAGTGCCCTTAAGAGGATAGGCGCAAAATTTCGTGCCAATGCTTTTTAAATGCATTCATTTTTTTCACATCCTGAGAAAACTAATAAATATTTTTGAAAAATTTAAACGCAGAATGAAAAGTTACATTATTACCGAGGGCCGAGAGTCCCTTAGAATAAACAAAAAGTTTTTTTTTAATGAGATATTTGAAATTAAAAATCACACTTAATTTTTTCTTCACCCCTGTAAACATTATAGAAGTTTTTAGTGACTTGAAAAAGCATTGACCCAAAATTTTGCGCTTACCCTCTTAAGATATCTTTGTCTTGTTACTCTAACATTCAGTTCCAATTACTGAGATTCAGTTCAAATATCATTTGAATGTTTTGAGATTTATTACAGTACCATTCAACATGGTTTTTACGCTTTTGATCCTCCGACTTCGTCTTTTAAGATAATTAAGGGTTTTTAATATTTCTGCTGACATTTTTGAAAGAATAATTAATTTTTAACATTTTTTGGAAGACATTCATATATTTTTACAAAACATATCCTTCTTTACAGCTTTCACCGCCAGACAAAATGGTCATATCGTCATGCGTAAGACGGATGTCAGATTCCATTGAAAAACGATTTTGTTTTGACTTGGTGTCTGACGAAAAACCCGGTGTCACGTTTACATTTCAAGCACTATCAGATCAGGACAGGAAAGCATGGATGGATATCATGGACGGGAAGGAACCTGTAAGTATTAGAAGTATTTACGGATAATTTTGCCAAAAACATATTTAAATAAATAAACCAATACATGTAGTATATTAATTACTCTCAAAATTTCTTTTCTTTTATAGTGCCTCCATCCTTTATCTTTCTTGTATTTTTTAATGTCTCTTTTTATATGTCAGTGTTTCTACCTTTTTTCGTTCATATTTTCATTCCTCCCATATTTAATCCTTCTTTTTCTTTTTCTTCTCTTTCTTGTTCACTGATTCTATTTCTTTGTTTTTTTCTTCACTTTATGGCCCACTGCTTGGTTAATCTTCCTTTCATTTTTATTTCTTCCACGTATCTATTTATTCCTTTTTTATCTCCTTTTTTTGCATTCATCTTTCTCTTTTCTTCCACATCTTTCTAGATGTTTATCTTGCAATATTTCTCCTTGCTCTTAATTGTTTTTCCTTAGGGAAAGATATGAATATGCAGGCAATCCTTTTCCTTTATATATGCAGGCAATTCCTTTTTTCTTCTATCTCACCTTTTCGCACAGTTTCTTTTTTCTTGTCTTTCTTATCTTCCTTTCTTTCTGTCTTACAATATTGGTATTACCATTACCTTTATTCCTTTCGTTCATTTATTCCTTAATTATTCGATTTATTTTTGTCTTTCCCCCTTTTTCTTCCACGTTATTTCCATTTCTTACCTCATCATACACCCTGCGCGAGTAACTTACATAAGAATAGTACTGGAGAGATGAGGCAGGAGGATTTATGATTAAATCCTCTTGTCCTGTCCACATTTTCCTTCACTTTGGTTTTTTTTACCTCTCCTTTTCTCCATTTCTCATCCTCTGATTCTATATAGCCGCATACATGCTTTATCTTTTTTTCTTATTTGTCTTGTGTCTCTTTATATCGTACTGTATTTTTCTTTTTTTCACTGTATCACTTTTTTCATTTCTTTCCATCTTATTTTTTTTCTCCATCTGATTTCTTTTTCTATCTCTCTTTTTAATATTTGTTGTGGGAGAACAGTGATACCAAGCCAACCCCGGTGATTAGTAAAATTCTAAACCCAGAAAAAGACTTCACTGTCCCACAGTTCCTTGCGATTTTTACTTCTTCGCTTGAAGACCCTTCGATTTAGTGGACCACCCAGAGTTTCAGTAATTACGACCAACTGATAATGTTAACGAATCACTAGGTACCCTGAGAAACCCTGTATTATTGAATATAAATTTTCATATTCTAATAGGACAACCTGTAAATCCAACAACAAACTATGTCTAGAAATAAAATCCAATAAATTATGAAAGTCGGTTTAATATAAAATAATATAACAAATTCTTGTGTAGATTAGGTAAAATGACATAATGTATTTCAATCATTAAATACCTACATAAAGAAATAAACATTTACATACCCTAAGGATTGGTACCAACCTATTTATACGATAGGACTGGACAATTCTATCCTATCCTTAAACCCTAAAGGTTTTAGTTAGGTTAGTTATAGTTGAATTTTAATGTTAATACTAACTTATTTACTGAATACTATTTTTAAATGCAATATTAGAACTTAGTAAAATCCAATCTGTATAAACGATTTATTGCAAAAAATGATTGAATAAAACTACTAAAAAACTGCGGATTGGTGAGAAATTTGTTCAGTCATATTGTATATTTTTTATTTTCTTAAAGGCCTTAGCGCGTTACCGAAACCTAGGTTTTTTAAAGAAAAAGAAAGCACAATAGTCTACTTATTGATGTTCTTCGGACTCTTATTAGGTGTCGAATTATTCGTTGGCCTAGATTTTAGCTATGCCCTATGCTGCATTTTATATTGGGTAAAATTTACCTTGCTTTTCCAAAAGTTGTTGTAAAACCATCTACCATTTCACCTTCAGCACTTTAACTTTTTACACAGAACGTGCATACTAAGTTCGTTACACTAGCACTAATATTAACGATTATTAGAAGTAATTTTTAACTGCCGGAATTGCGGCATAATCCATTTCATCAACATGACAACATTTCACTTCGCCAGTCTTCTCTCGAATGTCTTTTTGTTTTTCATTTCTTGCTATTAAGTAACCTTGGACGAGCCCATCCATATTTTTTGTATACGCTGCTAAACTAGTTCTGATATTTGGGCGAGACATGTCCATCTCGCTTTAATTCGTATCATACGCAATAGATAACTATTCTTACACTTTAGAAAAAGACCCCTTGATATGACCACAGAAATAATTCCTTTATTAACATTTGAACAGCGGCGTGCTTTATTTTCTTTTTATTAATATTATATTTTATTTAAAAATTTTATCGTTACAGAACCGTAACATTTTTCCCCCGGCTTGGGAAATTCCCAAGACCCAATTTCGGAAGAAATTTTTGTTCCCCTCGGAACCTCAGGCCGTAACCCTTTCGAAGTTGATGTTACATTTTCCCTTTAAGTCTACTATTTTAGTCATATTTACCAGACTTTCCTTCTCGAAAGCCAGCATCTCCTTTTCTAAAGGTAGAATACATAATTTAGTAATGGGTCTGGTATATATACCAGTAGATGTCCTTACTTCCACATTTCGCACCTTACCGTCCGAACCCGGATGTATTTTTATTACTCTTGCCAATTTCCATTTCATTGGTGGCAAATTATCGTCTTTTAGTAAGACTAGGTCATTCAATTTCAAATTGTCCCGCTCTAAATACCACTTATTACGGGCCTGGAGTTCAGATAAATAGTCTAAACTCCAGCGTTTCCAAAAGGTTTGTTGAATTCGAGTTAACTTTTCGTATACAGACAGTCTGTTTTCATTAACATTTAAAATATCCCTTTCAGGTAAATTCACTAGACTTTCTCCTATTAGAAAATGTCCCGGGGTGAGACTACTTAAGTCATTTGCATCGTTGGAGATGGGTGTCAGAGGGCGAGAGTTCATTACGGCCTCTATTTGGGTTAGCACCGTATAGAATTGTTCGAAAGTTAATTTAGTATCACCTAACATCCTATAAATGTGATATTTGGCCCTTTTTACGCCAGCTTCATGTAAGCCACCCTGATGGGGTGCTTGAGGTGTTAAAAATTTAAATTCTATGAAATTATTTAAACAATAATTCTTTATTTCCGCCTTTACCTCCGACTTCTGGAAAAAAGTTTTTAATTCTTTATATTTGTTTCGACATCCCCAAAAACACGTACCGTTATCTGACAAAATAGATTTCGGCAACCCCCTTCTACTTACAAAACGTTTTAGTGCCATTATATATGCCTCTGTAGACAAATCGGAAACTAATTCCAAATGAACGGCTTTTGTAACCGTGCATACAAAAACTGCCATGTAACATTTAACTAATGAGGCCTTTCGCAATGTAGAAGTTTTAATCTGAAAATAACCCCCATAGTCTACCATTACATTTGTAAAGGCTCGGTTGGGCGTTACCCTATTGGCAGGTAATTCTGCCATCAACTGCTCGGCATTTCTCTGCTTATACCTAAAGCATACGTGACAAGATCTAACAATCTTTTTTATCATTTTTAAACCGTTCATAGGCCAGTACCTAGTACGGAAATTTCCTAACACTGTTTGAGCACCTGCGTGGTGCAAACGAATGTGTTCTCTTTTTAACAATAGATAAACAATTTTATAATTACTGGGTAACAAAATAGGGTGTTTTTGATCGTAATTTAAATAAGTATTACCTAAACGGCCTCCCACTCTTATAAGTTTTAAGTGTGGGTCCACAAAAGGACACAATTTCTGTATAGATTTATTTTTTACAAAATTATTTTTTGTTAACTCCTGAAATTCTAAATTTAAATTTTGTTTTTGAATATTTTTTACAATTAAAATCTCCGCTCGGTCTAATTCCTCGACAGTAATTTTACCCGTCTGGGTTTGCAATTTATTGCGTGAATTTTTTAAATTATTCACAAACCTATTTACAAAGGCTATAGTATACAAGAGTTTAGAAAACGTTGACGTTTTATTAAATAATTCGGAAAATATATCTTTTGTTTCGACATGTCTTACCACTAAGGCTACCTTTTGCTTCTTAAGCTCCGTGTCAGTGTTATAATCAACATTCAATTTAAATTGTGTATAATCAATATTTTTATTTAACAAGAATTCAGGTCCGTTCCACCATAATTTATTATCAATTAATTGAGCAATTTTAATTTTACGCGTAGGAATATCCGCGACGTTCAATTTAGTGGGTATGTGATGCAATATGATATTTTTTGATATGTTTTGGAATTTTTTTACCCTGTTTGCCACAAAAACATTCCAATTTGTTTCTGGGGACTTTACCCAATATATTGCTATCTCTGAATCGCACCATAAGTGTATCTGTTTTACTTCCAAAACGGAAGACAAGGTTTCATATACCTTTTGGGAGAGTTCTGCACTCAGTAACAGAGCAGATAACTCTAATCGTGGTATCGTGGTGACCTTTAACGGAGCAACCCTAGTTTTAGCGGTTAGCAACCGGCTAGTTACAGTATCATCTTGATACACTGCCCGCACATAAATACAACAACAGAAACAAGTGGCGCTTGCGTCACTAAATGAATGTATTTCTATGGATTTTATTACTTTATTTATTTCAAACAGACACCTAGGAATTTTTAAATTTTCTATAAGAGGCAATTCTTTTAATAATTGCTCCCATTCATGCAATATTTCAGGATCTTTCAAATTTTCATCCCAACCTAATTTAAGGCTCCATAATTTTTGTATTATTAATTTCCCCTGTACTATCACCGGAGCTAATAACCCAAATATATCGTACCATTTAGCTACAGTAGCTAAAATGCCTCTCTTTGTGAGGTTTTTCTCTGAATTTTTCAGAGAAAATGTGTACATAAATTCGTCGCGTGGAGCGCACCATTTGGTACCTAAAACTTTATTCACCTGTTCTATATTTTCCTCCGTATGTAAGTGATATTCTTTTATCGGAGTTGTACAAATTTCATTTATGAACTCTTCATCATTCGATCCCCATTTATGAAGGTTAAAACCGGCTTTATTTAATATTTCGTTAAGACCGGTATATATATTTTTTAAATCCTCTTTATGTTGACACCCTGTAAGTATATCGTCAACCCAAGTCTGGTTAAGCAGGCTAATCGAGGCTCCTTTATGTTTATCTTTGTTAATCTCCGCGATTTGATTTAAAACCCTAGTGGACAACCAGGGTGAACAGGTCAGACCGAAAGGAAGCCTATTCATTTGATAGTGTTCAAAAATATCTGTGGGGTTTTCTCTCCACAAAAAATTTAATAAATACAGTTGATTAGGATCGACACGGACTTGTCTAAACATTTTTTCTATATCCGCCATTAAAATATAACTAAATGTACGGAACCTTAATAGTATTTCATACAAATTGGGTTGTACTTGCATTCCTTTGTATAGGACATCATTCAAGGACAAACCAGTATTCGTTTTTGCTGAACAGTCAAAAACGACGCGCACTTTCGTAGAGGAGCTTTCTGTTTTTATTACCGCAAAATGTGGCATATAGTATTTTTGTACATTATGTACATTTTTATACTCCTGCGAATTTTCACGAGTCTCTACCTTTTCAACATGTCCGCTGTCTATATACTCCTGCATAACTTGTTTATATTCCAGGAACGCTTCTGGAGCAGTTCTAAATTTATTTTCCAATGCACGAAATCTCTTTTCTGCCTGGTATCTTGAACTTCCTAAATCTTTTATTTGATCATTTTCTGGTAGAGTAACTTGATAGGCACCATCCTGTAGTATTATTGTATTTTTCTGAAAGTGCTCCTCCAGTACTTCATCCTGCGTCCGGTCCATCATCACTTCAGGGATGCTCTCCAATTCCCAGAACTTCTTTACATATTTTTCTAATGAAGATTCCGTATTCGAATGGAGTGAAAATGTAGAGTGAACATTATTTACACAAGCTACAAAAGAATTCGCATCCGTCAGTGCATATCGAGGAACCGAACCACACAAGATATGTCCGAATTTGGAATTTTGTAATATCGGTAAATTTTTACCAAGTCTTATAATGCCTTCTAGCAATATATCATAAGCATAATCGGCTCCGAGCAAGATATCGACCCTCCCCGGTATATTAAATTCTATATCTGCCAGGCTACAGTTTTCCGGCAATCGCAACTTATCTTTATTTATACGTAACTGTGGCAAATCGCCAGTGATTTTTGGCAAAATATGACATTTAATATTAAATTTATTTTTATTATTCAAAGTTGTCAAACGTAATTTTAACATTTTATTTGACACCGAAGCCTTTTCCGCGATGCCCCTTATCTGCAGCTTAGCATCTATAGGTTTCAAATTCAATTGTTCAGCAAATTGCTCTGTGCAGAAAGAAGTCTGGCTGCCTTGATCGAGCAGGATTCTGGCGACCTTTTTCTGACCCTTTACATTATATACGTACGCTTGGATAGTACCAAGCAACACAACTGTTGATTGATTACCAGAAGCATTATTAGAACTAACTGTTGTATTTGCGGACGTACTTGCCTCATTGTCATTGACATCCGTTTTACTGTTTGTTTTATTTTTATAGCCATTATTGGCACTATTTTTATTTTTATTATTAGTAAAATTATTTTTTGAATCTTTTTTCACGTTTATATTTGAAGAACTCTCCGTTTTAGTTCTGAAATGCATTTGACTATGATGGTCTTTTGCGCAATATTTACATTTTATATCGCTTCTACAACTATCTGTATGTCCTTTTAGACATTTAATACAAAGCTTATGCTCTTTAACATATTGATATTTTTGATCGTTAAGAAGATTATTAAATTTATAGCAATTGGTAATTTTATGGTTATTTAATTTACAATAAGTACATTCCTCGGCTTTGCTATCGTTGGAAATATGGAAACTAGCTCTCCTCTTTATTTCTAAAGACGGTCCTGTCTTTTTGAAATGGTTCAAATTTTCTAAATGTTCACAGTGTACTTTTACACTGTCTAAAAACTCCTCAAAAGTCTGTATTTCTTCGGCATGCGACCCAAATTCGAGTGCCCTTTTTGTACCATAATCCAATCGTTGCTCAACCATATTGATCATAAGAATATCCAATATTTGTTGGGGTGTTAAATTTAAATTTTTTAGTTTGTTCCAACTATTATAAGTGTTGGTATACATTTCCCGTAGGTCATTCGTTAAATTGTTTGAATGCTGTATAGGTTTATTATTTAAAAGGGTTTTAATTATATTTTTTATTAATTGCGCTTTATTTGCATATCGTGAATCTAACACCTCCCATGCTAGCCTTAGGTTTTCACCACTTACGGGTATGTTTTCTAGTAGTTTAAAAGCCTCGCCTTTTACAGACGTTTTTAAATATAGCAGCTTTTGTACTTCCGGTATTGATTCGTTCTCCATGATGAGTGACTTGAATAATTCTTTAAATGGACCATATTCTTCATTTCCATGTGAAAACACAGGTATGTTTATTTTAGGAAGATTGACATTCACTTTTGCTTCCATCGCCATTGGCTGCTGCATCGGTTCAGCTTCACTTGGTTGGCTGTTCAACCTCCGCATTGTCCCTTTTATTAATTTTATAGCTTCATAATAAATTTGGTCCACCATTTCATTGTCTTTATCATCTGTGAACCTTTCATCTTCTAGCAACATGAAATATGCTTCATTATATTTTTCGTAATACGTCCTCAATTTTCCTAAAATCTCTTCGTAAATATCTAGATTAACCTCTACGATAGAATTTTTTACTTGATTTAGGATTTGACTAATTTTTCCTTTATAAGCTGCACGGGTGGCTTTGTGGTTAGACATTTTATTTTAATATATTAATTTAAATAGGGTATTACCAAATGGTTTTTATTTTTTAAATAAAATGTTTTATATTTGTTTCAAATTATTTTTTAAATTTTGAATATTCTTTCTTTCTAAAGTTTATTTCTAAAGAATTATTGCAAAAACTTTATCTTTCCTACAAAAGAACTTTATTTTGAATTTATCTTTTTAAACTTTATTTATTTTTGAAATTTGATTTCAACGTTTTAGGTATATAGAACGTTTTATAAACTCATGTATAATATGTATTATTTAAATACTGAAAACTTTTAATTTTGGTTTTTTAAGGACTTGACATCCCTTGGTCTGTTGTAAGCAAACAAAGGGTTTGATGCAGATCAAATCTGCTTTAGAAATTATTAAGTACCTTACATAACCTAATGTTTCTTTTAGACAAGAGAATTCTATAGTTTTTATTAACTAATAGAAACATAAATAAATTTGTTGTACTCTTTTTAGTACTAATATTTTTTTTACTGTTTTTCTATTTGGAAAATTATTTCTGTTGCCATATTAGCTCTTTTACCATTTTTCTAGACTGTCTGCTGTTGGTTTATTCGGTCGTATACTTTTTACTTTCTTTGCTTTTCGTTTTATTAATTTTTATATTAACATTAATGTGCCCAGATTAAAGGAACAACAGATCCGTGGCTCTTTGTGCCCTAAAATTGAGGATCCGGCTCGAAGGACCATAAAAATGTGGGAGAACAGTGATACCAAGCCAACCCCGGTGATTAGTAAAATTCTAAACCCAGAAAAAGACTTCACTGTCCCACAGTTCCTTGCGATTTTTACTTCTTCGCTTGAAGACCCTTCGATTTAGTGGACCACCCAGAGTTTCAGTAATTACGACCAACTGATAATGTTAACGAATCACTAGGTACCCTGAGAAACCCTGTATTATTGAATATAAATTTTCATATTCTAATAGGACAACCTGTAAATCCAACAACAAACTATGTCTAGAAATAAAATCCAATAAATTATGAAAGTCGGTTTAATATAAAATAATATAACAAATTCTTGTGTAGATTAGGTAAAATGACATAATGTATTTCAATCATTAAATACCTACATAAAGAAATAAACATTTACATACCCTAAGGATTGGTACCAACCTATTTATACGATAGGACTGGACAATTCTATCCTATCCTTAAACCCTAAAGGTTTTAGTTAGGTTAGTTATAGTTGAATTTTAATGTTAATACTAACTTATTTACTGAATACTATTTTTAAATGCAATATTAGAACTTAGTAAAATCCAATCTGTATAAACGATTTATTGCAAAAAATGATTGAATAAAACTACTAAAAAACTGCGGATTGGTGAGAAATTTGTTCAGTCATATTGTATATTTTTTATTTTCTTAAAGGCCTTAGCGCGTTACCGAAACCTAGGTTTTTTAAAGAAAAAGAAAGCACAATAGTCTACTTATTGATGTTCTTCGGACTCTTATTAGGTGTCGAATTATTCGTTGGCCTAGATTTTAGCTATGCCCTATGCTGCATTTTATATTGGGTAAAATTTACCTTGCTTTTCCAAAAGTTGTTGTAAAACCATCTACCATTTCACCTTCAGCACTTTAACTTTTTACACAGAACGTGCATACTAAGTTCGTTACACTAGCACTAATATTAACGATTATTAGAAGTAATTTTTAACTGCCGGAATTGCGGCATAATCCATTTCATCAACATGACAACATTTCACTTCGCCAGTCTTCTCTCGAATGTCTTTTTGTTTTTCATTTCTTGCTATTAAGTAACCTTGGACGAGCCCATCCATATTTTTTGTATACGCTGCTAAACTAGTTCTGATATTTGGGCGAGACATGTCCATCTCGCTTTAATTCGTATCATACGCAATAGATAACTATTCTTACACTTTAGAAAAAGACCCCTTGATATGACCACAGAAATAATTCCTTTATTAACATTTGAACAGCGGCGTGCTTTATTTTCTTTTTATTAATATTATATTTTATTTAAAAATTTTATCGTTACAGAACCGTAACATTTTTCCCCCGGCTTGGGAAATTCCCAAGACCCAATTTCGGAAGAAATTTTTGTTCCCCTCGGAACCTCAGGCCGTAACCCTTTCGAAGTTGATGTTACATTTTCCCTTTAAGTCTACTATTTTAGTCATATTTACCAGACTTTCCTTCTCGAAAGCCAGCATCTCCTTTTCTAAAGGTAGAATACATAATTTAGTAATGGGTCTGGTATATATACCAGTAGATGTCCTTACTTCCACATTTCGCACCTTACCGTCCGAACCCGGATGTATTTTTATTACTCTTGCCAATTTCCATTTCATTGGTGGCAAATTATCGTCTTTTAGTAAGACTAGGTCATTCAATTTCAAATTGTCCCGCTCTAAATACCACTTATTACGGGCCTGGAGTTCAGATAAATAGTCTAAACTCCAGCGTTTCCAAAAGGTTTGTTGAATTCGAGTTAACTTTTCGTATACAGACAGTCTGTTTTCATTAACATTTAAAATATCCCTTTCAGGTAAATTCACTAGACTTTCTCCTATTAGAAAATGTCCCGGGGTGAGACTACTTAAGTCATTTGCATCGTTGGAGATGGGTGTCAGAGGGCGAGAGTTCATTACGGCCTCTATTTGGGTTAGCACCGTATAGAATTGTTCGAAAGTTAATTTAGTATCACCTAACATCCTATAAATGTGATATTTGGCCCTTTTTACGCCAGCTTCATGTAAGCCACCCTGATGGGGTGCTTGAGGTGTTAAAAATTTAAATTCTATGAAATTATTTAAACAATAATTCTTTATTTCCGCCTTTACCTCCGACTTCTGGAAAAAAGTTTTTAATTCTTTATATTTGTTTCGACATCCCCAAAAACACGTACCGTTATCTGACAAAATAGATTTCGGCAACCCCCTTCTACTTACAAAACGTTTTAGTGCCATTATATATGCCTCTGTAGACAAATCGGAAACTAATTCCAAATGAACGGCTTTTGTAACCGTGCATACAAAAACTGCCATGTAACATTTAACTAATGAGGCCTTTCGCAATGTAGAAGTTTTAATCTGAAAATAACCCCCATAGTCTACCATTACATTTGTAAAGGCTCGGTTGGGCGTTACCCTATTGGCAGGTAATTCTGCCATCAACTGCTCGGCATTTCTCTGCTTATACCTAAAGCATACGTGACAAGATCTAACAATCTTTTTTATCATTTTTAAACCGTTCATAGGCCAGTACCTAGTACGGAAATTTCCTAACACTGTTTGAGCACCTGCGTGGTGCAAACGAATGTGTTCTCTTTTTAACAATAGATAAACAATTTTATAATTACTGGGTAACAAAATAGGGTGTTTTTGATCGTAATTTAAATAAGTATTACCTAAACGGCCTCCCACTCTTATAAGTTTTAAGTGTGGGTCCACAAAAGGACACAATTTCTGTATAGATTTATTTTTTACAAAATTATTTTTTGTTAACTCCTGAAATTCTAAATTTAAATTTTGTTTTTGAATATTTTTTACAATTAAAATCTCCGCTCGGTCTAATTCCTCGACAGTAATTTTACCCGTCTGGGTTTGCAATTTATTGCGTGAATTTTTTAAATTATTCACAAACCTATTTACAAAGGCTATAGTATACAAGAGTTTAGAAAACGTTGACGTTTTATTAAATAATTCGGAAAATATATCTTTTGTTTCGACATGTCTTACCACTAAGGCTACCTTTTGCTTCTTAAGCTCCGTGTCAGTGTTATAATCAACATTCAATTTAAATTGTGTATAATCAATATTTTTATTTAACAAGAATTCAGGTCCGTTCCACCATAATTTATTATCAATTAATTGAGCAATTTTAATTTTACGCGTAGGAATATCCGCGACGTTCAATTTAGTGGGTATGTGATGCAATATGATATTTTTTGATATGTTTTGGAATTTTTTTACCCTGTTTGCCACAAAAACATTCCAATTTGTTTCTGGGGACTTTACCCAATATATTGCTATCTCTGAATCGCACCATAAGTGTATCTGTTTTACTTCCAAAACGGAAGACAAGGTTTCATATACCTTTTGGGAGAGTTCTGCACTCAGTAACAGAGCAGATAACTCTAATCGTGGTATCGTGGTGACCTTTAACGGAGCAACCCTAGTTTTAGCGGTTAGCAACCGGCTAGTTACAGTATCATCTTGATACACTGCCCGCACATAAATACAACAACAGAAACAAGTGGCGCTTGCGTCACTAAATGAATGTATTTCTATGGATTTTATTACTTTATTTATTTCAAACAGACACCTAGGAATTTTTAAATTTTCTATAAGAGGCAATTCTTTTAATAATTGCTCCCATTCATGCAATATTTCAGGATCTTTCAAATTTTCATCCCAACCTAATTTAAGGCTCCATAATTTTTGTATTATTAATTTCCCCTGTACTATCACCGGAGCTAATAACCCAAATATATCGTACCATTTAGCTACAGTAGCTAAAATGCCTCTCTTTGTGAGGTTTTTCTCTGAATTTTTCAGAGAAAATGTGTACATAAATTCGTCGCGTGGAGCGCACCATTTGGTACCTAAAACTTTATTCACCTGTTCTATATTTTCCTCCGTATGTAAGTGATATTCTTTTATCGGAGTTGTACAAATTTCATTTATGAACTCTTCATCATTCGATCCCCATTTATGAAGGTTAAAACCGGCTTTATTTAATATTTCGTTAAGACCGGTATATATATTTTTTAAATCCTCTTTATGTTGACACCCTGTAAGTATATCGTCAACCCAAGTCTGGTTAAGCAGGCTAATCGAGGCTCCTTTATGTTTATCTTTGTTAATCTCCGCGATTTGATTTAAAACCCTAGTGGACAACCAGGGTGAACAGGTCAGACCGAAAGGAAGCCTATTCATTTGATAGTGTTCAAAAATATCTGTGGGGTTTTCTCTCCACAAAAAATTTAATAAATACAGTTGATTAGGATCGACACGGACTTGTCTAAACATTTTTTCTATATCCGCCATTAAAATATAACTAAATGTACGGAACCTTAATAGTATTTCATACAAATTGGGTTGTACTTGCATTCCTTTGTATAGGACATCATTCAAGGACAAACCAGTATTCGTTTTTGCTGAACAGTCAAAAACGACGCGCACTTTCGTAGAGGAGCTTTCTGTTTTTATTACCGCAAAATGTGGCATATAGTATTTTTGTACATTATGTACATTTTTATACTCCTGCGAATTTTCACGAGTCTCTACCTTTTCAACATGTCCGCTGTCTATATACTCCTGCATAACTTGTTTATATTCCAGGAACGCTTCTGGAGCAGTTCTAAATTTATTTTCCAATGCACGAAATCTCTTTTCTGCCTGGTATCTTGAACTTCCTAAATCTTTTATTTGATCATTTTCTGGTAGAGTAACTTGATAGGCACCATCCTGTAGTATTATTGTATTTTTCTGAAAGTGCTCCTCCAGTACTTCATCCTGCGTCCGGTCCATCATCACTTCAGGGATGCTCTCCAATTCCCAGAACTTCTTTACATATTTTTCTAATGAAGATTCCGTATTCGAATGGAGTGAAAATGTAGAGTGAACATTATTTACACAAGCTACAAAAGAATTCGCATCCGTCAGTGCATATCGAGGAACCGAACCACACAAGATATGTCCGAATTTGGAATTTTGTAATATCGGTAAATTTTTACCAAGTCTTATAATGCCTTCTAGCAATATATCATAAGCATAATCGGCTCCGAGCAAGATATCGACCCTCCCCGGTATATTAAATTCTATATCTGCCAGGCTACAGTTTTCCGGCAATCGCAACTTATCTTTATTTATACGTAACTGTGGCAAATCGCCAGTGATTTTTGGCAAAATATGACATTTAATATTAAATTTATTTTTATTATTCAAAGTTGTCAAACGTAATTTTAACATTTTATTTGACACCGAAGCCTTTTCCGCGATGCCCCTTATCTGCAGCTTAGCATCTATAGGTTTCAAATTCAATTGTTCAGCAAATTGCTCTGTGCAGAAAGAAGTCTGGCTGCCTTGATCGAGCAGGATTCTGGCGACCTTTTTCTGACCCTTTACATTATATACGTACGCTTGGATAGTACCAAGCAACACAACTGTTGATTGATTACCAGAAGCATTATTAGAACTAACTGTTGTATTTGCGGACGTACTTGCCTCATTGTCATTGACATCCGTTTTACTGTTTGTTTTATTTTTATAGCCATTATTGGCACTATTTTTATTTTTATTATTAGTAAAATTATTTTTTGAATCTTTTTTCACGTTTATATTTGAAGAACTCTCCGTTTTAGTTCTGAAATGCATTTGACTATGATGGTCTTTTGCGCAATATTTACATTTTATATCGCTTCTACAACTATCTGTATGTCCTTTTAGACATTTAATACAAAGCTTATGCTCTTTAACATATTGATATTTTTGATCGTTAAGAAGATTATTAAATTTATAGCAATTGGTAATTTTATGGTTATTTAATTTACAATAAGTACATTCCTCGGCTTTGCTATCGTTGGAAATATGGAAACTAGCTCTCCTCTTTATTTCTAAAGACGGTCCTGTCTTTTTGAAATGGTTCAAATTTTCTAAATGTTCACAGTGTACTTTTACACTGTCTAAAAACTCCTCAAAAGTCTGTATTTCTTCGGCATGCGACCCAAATTCGAGTGCCCTTTTTGTACCATAATCCAATCGTTGCTCAACCATATTGATCATAAGAATATCCAATATTTGTTGGGGTGTTAAATTTAAATTTTTTAGTTTGTTCCAACTATTATAAGTGTTGGTATACATTTCCCGTAGGTCATTCGTTAAATTGTTTGAATGCTGTATAGGTTTATTATTTAAAAGGGTTTTAATTATATTTTTTATTAATTGCGCTTTATTTGCATATCGTGAATCTAACACCTCCCATGCTAGCCTTAGGTTTTCACCACTTACGGGTATGTTTTCTAGTAGTTTAAAAGCCTCGCCTTTTACAGACGTTTTTAAATATAGCAGCTTTTGTACTTCCGGTATTGATTCGTTCTCCATGATGAGTGACTTGAATAATTCTTTAAATGGACCATATTCTTCATTTCCATGTGAAAACACAGGTATGTTTATTTTAGGAAGATTGACATTCACTTTTGCTTCCATCGCCATTGGCTGCTGCATCGGTTCAGCTTCACTTGGTTGGCTGTTCAACCTCCGCATTGTCCCTTTTATTAATTTTATAGCTTCATAATAAATTTGGTCCACCATTTCATTGTCTTTATCATCTGTGAACCTTTCATCTTCTAGCAACATGAAATATGCTTCATTATATTTTTCGTAATACGTCCTCAATTTTCCTAAAATCTCTTCGTAAATATCTAGATTAACCTCTACGATAGAATTTTTTACTTGATTTAGGATTTGACTAATTTTTCCTTTATAAGCTGCACGGGTGGCTTTGTGGTTAGACATTTTATTTTAATATATTAATTTAAATAGGGTATTACCAAATGGTTTTTATTTTTTAAATAAAATGTTTTATATTTGTTTCAAATTATTTTTTAAATTTTGAATATTCTTTCTTTCTAAAGTTTATTTCTAAAGAATTATTGCAAAAACTTTATCTTTCCTACAAAAGAACTTTATTTTGAATTTATCTTTTTAAACTTTATTTATTTTTGAAATTTGATTTCAACGTTTTAGGTATATAGAACGTTTTATAAACTCATGTATAATATGTATTATTTAAATACTGAAAAACTTTTAATTTTGGTTTTTTAAGGACTTGACATCCCTTGGTCTGTTGTAAGCAAACAAAGGGTTTGATGCAGATCAAATCTGCTTTAGAAATTATTAAGTACCTTACATAACCTAATGTTTCTTTTAGACAAGAGAATTCTATAGTTTTTATTAACTAATAGAAACATAAATAAATTTGTTGTACTCTTTTTAGTACTAATATTTTTTTTACTGTTTTTCTATTTGGAAAATTATTTCTGTTGCCATATTAGCTCTTTTACCATTTTTCTAGACTGTCTGCTGTTGGTTTATTCGGTCGTATACTTTTTACTTTCTTTGCTTTTCGTTTTATTAATTTTTATATTAACATTAATGTGCCCAGATTAAAGGAACAACAGATCCGTGGCTCTTTGTGCCCTAAAATTGAGGATCCGGCTCGAAGGACCATAAAAATGTGGGAGAACAGTGATACCAAGCCAACCCCGGTGATTAGTAAAATTCTAAACCCAGAAAAAGACTTCACTGTCCCACAGTTCCTTGCGATTTTTACTTCTTCGCTTGAAGACCCTTCGATTTAGTGGACCACCCAGAGTTTCAGTAATTACGACCAACTGATAATGTTAACGAATCACTAGGTACCCTGAGAAACCCTGTATTATTGAATATAAATTTTCATATTCTAATAGGACAACCTGTAAATCCAACAACAAACTATGTCTAGAAATAAAATCCAATAAATTATGAAAGTCGGTTTAATATAAAATAATATAACAAATTCTTGTGTAGATTAGGTAAAATGACATAATGTATTTCAATCATTAAATACCTACATAAAGAAATAAACATTTACATACCCTAAGGATTGGTACCAACCTATTTATACGATAGGACTGGACAATTCTATCCTATCCTTAAACCCTAAAGGTTTTAGTTAGGTTAGTTATAGTTGAATTTTAATGTTAATACTAACTTATTTACTGAATACTATTTTTAAATGCAATATTAGAACTTAGTAAAATCCAATCTGTATAAACGATTTATTGCAAAAAATGATTGAATAAAACTACTAAAAAACTGCGGATTGGTGAGAAATTTGTTCAGTCATATTGTATATTTTTTATTTTCTTAAAGGCCTTAGCGCGTTACCGAAACCTAGGTTTTTTAAAGAAAAAGAAAGCACAATAGTCTACTTATTGATGTTCTTCGGACTCTTATTAGGTGTCGAATTATTCGTTGGCCTAGATTTTAGCTATGCCCTATGCTGCATTTTATATTGGGTAAAATTTACCTTGCTTTTCCAAAAGTTGTTGTAAAACCATCTACCATTTCACCTTCAGCACTTTAACTTTTTACACAGAACGTGCATACTAAGTTCGTTACACTAGCACTAATATTAACGATTATTAGAAGTAATTTTTAACTGCCGGAATTGCGGCATAATCCATTTCATCAACATGACAACATTTCACTTCGCCAGTCTTCTCTCGAATGTCTTTTTGTTTTTCATTTCTTGCTATTAAGTAACCTTGGACGAGCCCATCCATATTTTTTGTATACGCTGCTAAACTAGTTCTGATATTTGGGCGAGACATGTCCATCTCGCTTTAATTCGTATCATACGCAATAGATAACTATTCTTACACTTTAGAAAAAGACCCCTTGATATGACCACAGAAATAATTCCTTTATTAACATTTGAACAGCGGCGTGCTTTATTTTCTTTTTATTAATATTATATTTTATTTAAAAATTTTATCGTTACAGAACCGTAACATTTGTATTCTCATTGTCTTTATTCCTTTCATTCTCTAGTTATTAATTCCTTTGCTTAGATTCTTTCTTCTCATTTTTTTCTTTCACATTCTTCTCTTTTGTCATCTGCATTATAAACATCATCTTAGTGTGATACACATAATGGAGGAGAGCGTGATATTGCTGATGCCGTT